>NC_142461.1:73352222-73503194 GCF_049115385.1 Moschus berezovskii
TTATTGGAAAAGATCTCTGAAGATAGGTAAGCTACCCCCATGGACTATACACTCCATGGAATTCTTCAGGTCAGAATACTGGAGTGGGTAGTCATTCCCTTCTCCAGGGGGGTCTTCCCAACCCAGGGATGGAACCCAGGTTTCCTGTATTGCAGGAAGATTCTTTACCAGATGAGCCACTAGAGAAGCCCAAGAATACTGGGGGGGGTAGCCTATCCCGTCTCCAGTGGATCTTCCTGACCCAGGAATTAAGCCGAGGTCTCTGGCATTGCAGGCGGATTCTTTACCAACTGAGCTACCAGGGAAGCCTGAGGATTTCCAGCTCAGATCATTCTGTATTATCTGGTAGGTGCAACATGCAAGGGAAAATTTCTTTAGAAGAGACTCTAAGAGGGACTTCCTTGGTGATCCAGTGGTTAAGAGTCTGCCTGCCAATTCAGGGGACATGGGTTCAATCCCTGGTCTGGGAAGATTCCACATGCCCTGGGGCAGCTGAGCCCATACACCACAACTACTGAAGCCCATGCCTTTGAGCCCGTGCTTCCCAACAAGAGAAGCCACCAAAATGAGAAGCCTGAGCACTGAAACTAGAGAATAGCCCCCACTTGCTGCTACTAGAGAAAGCCCTCAAGCTGCAACAAAGACCCCAGCACAGCCATCAACAAATTTTTTTTTTAAAGAGACACTAAGAGGACTGAGAAGAAAGAAAAGAAAAAGATGATCATGTGAAGATGCAAGCAGATTGGAGTAATGAAGCCTCAAGCCAGGCAGTGACTGGAGCCACAGGAAGCTGGAAGAAACTAGGAACAGCTCTCCTTTAGAGACTTTAGAGGGAACACAGCCCAATCTGATTTGTGATGCCTGGCTTCCAGAACTGTGAGAGAACATTTTCTGTTGTTTTAAACCACCATGTGGATGGTAATTTGTCACCATGATTAAATGATACCCATTTATTTTTATTTGCTTTTCATTAAAGTCATAACATACATAAAATGCTGATTTTTTTTACCACTGTTATCTCTAAAATGATTAAAAATAAGTATTTTATGGGCTTCCCTGGTGGCTCAGAGAGTAAAGAATCTGCCAGCAATACAGGAGACCTGGGTTTGATCCCTAAGTCAGGAAGATCCCCTGGAGAAGGGAATGGCTACCCACTCCAGTACTCTTAATTGGAGAATCACATGGACAGCAGAGCCTGGCAGGCTCCGTACAGTCTATGAGGTCACAAGAGTTGGACACAACTGAATGACTAAGCACTCACATATGCAAGTATATTATAATAAAGCACTAGTAATAAAACTAGAAGCTAAGGTAAAGTTTATCTCTAAATGCTCTTTATTTAAAAAATGTCACAAAATACTTTTAAATGGCAATAGTGTTTAAACATTTATATGCTGTATGATTTAATGTTGCTAGTTACCACAACAATTGAATAAAATCTATAACCCATGAGGAAAAATCACAGCTATACTGCAAGACATATTCTGCAAGGTAAGCACCAAATGAGGCCAGTAAAAAGCATAACACGTAATGACATCCATGCTTTTGTACCAGAATTAAGGAGTAGTTCAATTCCAGAAGATCTTGGAGTATCTCAGGCACTGTGCTAGGCACATAAAGATCATATCCCTTTGTCAAGGAGAGATATGTAAATAAATTGGCTAATTTCTATTAAGTTCAGAATACAATGTCTGCTTTTAGGAGATCCGTTAGCTTCACTCTATTACCTGGTAATTCTGAGTCATATTGTTTTACTAAACTCCTTAGCACGGCAAGGAAGGCCTTGCTCTTACCTACCTCTCCAAGTTTCTCTCTCCCTGTACTCTTTTCTTGGACCAACTGCACTACTCTAATCTACTTGTGGTTTCCAAACCTGCCTTCCTAAAAATCAGCTCAAGGAATGAAATTGTGAAATCCTTTATGTCCTTTTAGAGACACCATCTTGTCAGTCACCATCGTAGCCTATACAGCTTCATCAGGGATGCTGTAAAGTTTTGGGGTGTCCCTGGTGACTCAGATGGTAAAGAATCTGCCTGCAATGTTGGAGACCTGGGTTCGATCCCTGCATTGGGAAGAGCCCCTGGAGAAGGGAACAGCTACTCACTCCAGTATTCTGGCCTGGAGAATGCACAGAGGGGCCTGGTGTCTTTCAAATTAATAATCTACTCACACTATATTTATGATTCAATTCAGAAAGTTATTTTTGATGGATAAATAGGGGGAAAGGCAAACCCATAGGAGGCCTCCAATGCTAAAGAATAGCTCAACTTGCAATTTTGTTTGACTGGCACTGTGTGCACTCAGCCTTCTGATGACATGGAACACAGATCCATCTAGAAAGTCCTCATTAGAATGAGGCTCCCAGTGACTAGTCATCTGGATGTGAGGAAGAGATGAGAAAGGAGCTTAGATGGGAAGTGGGGGATTTGGTTTGGGATGCTAGATTTGATGGAGAAAACATTTCTCTTTAGGTCATAGAGATATGGCAGCTGCAAAAATAAGAGAAGAGTTTGAGGTCACCTGCAGGCTTCCAGGTGGCACAGTGGTAAAGACTCCACCTGCTATGCAGGAGACGCAAGAGACACAAGTTTGATCCCTTGGTCAGGAAGATCCCCTGGAGAAGGGAATGGTTATCCACTCCAGTATTCTTGCCTGGAGAATTCAATGGACAGAGGAGCCTGGTGAGCTACAGTCCATGAGGTCTCAAAGAGTCAGACATGACTGAGCATGCATGCACAGAGGTCACCAGCAATAAAAATTTAATAGCAATGTAAAATGTAAGACATAGCAATATATCTTTATTTACTGTTTACAGTTCCCAGTGAGTTCTAAGGAACAGAAAGATTGTTTCAGTTGTGGAAATAATTGACCAGGGTTAAGTTTTATATCCCTGTGGAGAAAGATTTCCAGACCCCAAATGGCATAGCACAGATCTCTGAATAGCTTTGAAAAGAAGAAGTTATACCACAGAAACCAGATAGCACTGTGATTCGCTGATTATGCTTCAAACAGTTAAGAAAGTCCTAGGTCATGACTAATAAAGTAGGACTACAAAAGTTCATTTCTAAAATAAATAAGGTAAAACCAAATTCATTAAGATGGAGGCATTTATTTTATAAAGGAAATGACTAATGGATAATTGAAATGCCATGCATCACTGATTATTTAGTGACAATTGGTATTTCTACAGTGTTAAAAAAATACAGAAATTGATTTAATTAAATTTACTTTAGCCAGCACCTTATAAGAGTAAAGTAAATGGCCTGTGGTGGATATGTATGACCACATGGTGTTGTAAGTTATTTCTTCTATGTATTACTCAAAGTATTTAGTCTAGCCAACAATGTTTTATTGAGTTTTTAGAAATCTGAATGTCTAGCATTTAACACAAGACTCTTGGTTCAAAATGACTGCATTTCACATCCATGTGAAATATATTTGATTTTCAGGAAAGCCCATCTATTGATGTAATTTTAATAACTTGAGCCTGACATTAGCTTTAACAGTAGATGATGCAAACTACTTTTGTCACTGTGGCCCTTCCTATCACCTCCTTTGCAAAATGCTATCCTATAGAACATGCTCCTCTGGGCACATTCTTTATAATGCCCCAAGTGCTCATCCATCTCACCTCTACCAGCCCCAACTTCCTTTTTTAGGTAAAATGGAACAAAGAGGATTCACATCATTTCAGTCCATCCTCATCCAACCTTTCAGAGGGAGCAGGAAATGAAAGCACTTAACCAATGCATTCAATCTGAGGGCTCCCACAGCTAGCCAGGAGCCAAGCTAGGAGGGATATATGGAGAGATGAGCTTTTCCCAATCAGTTCTGAGCCTGTTGACTGCCCTGTGAAGGCCCACTTCTCAGCTCCAGGGACCCCAGGCTTGCTCTGCATACCCACACAGCTTACAGCCTGGTTTTCCCCAGAGGCTCAGGTACCAGCTATTGTGCCTCAGCTTTCCTCTCTGTCTCCCAAGTATTCTGAGTTGAATGAATTAGGAGCCTACTTTCCAGTTTTGTCAACATACTTCATTGAAAGTGTAACCAAAAAAAAAAAAAAAAAAGAAAGTGTAACCAACCAAGGCCCCTATAGGGCCTTTCCCAGGACAGATCCCTCGGGTGTCTTCCACCTTCTTTTGACTGTAGAAAACATTAGCCTCTTAGGTCTTCCCTGAGCTTCAAAGAATAAGTTTAATCAGAGAAGTGACAAAATGCAGAAAGAAAGGAAAGCAGTCAAGAAAGAGAAAATAATAATAGTATAGCTATGAAACAAAGTCAAGGACCTTTAGTTCCTCCTCAAGGACTATGGATAATATCCTGGGCCATGTCCTTTGAGCTGTTTGCATATACTAAAACCCCTACCAGGTGGAAGAAGTTAACCTTATGCTGCCCGTAAGCTTGGAGACCCCAAACTGGTTGTAACCAGAAGTTTGATGGTGCTGACTCCCAATTACCTCACCGCCAACCAACCAGAAGAATTTCTATGAGTTTATCACACACCCCACAAATCCCCTCCCTCACCTTGTCTTTATAAACGTTTCCCTGAAAGCCTTCAGGCAGTTCAGGTCTTTTGAACACTAGCTAACCGGACTCCTTGCTTGGCACCTTGCATCACCACCACCCAGCTGTATCAGTAGATTGGCTCTACTGCACATGGACAATTGGGCCCAAGGCTGGTTCAGCAACAAAACTACGCTGTGACCACGAATGGGAAGACAGTGGTCAATTGGCTTCCCTACTGAACTGTTGAAATACAGCCCCAGATTGAGCAACATAAAGCACAACAGCATGCCAAGCAACATTATGAAGCAAAACTTCGCTACAGTTCTCACTTTAAAAGCAGAAACACTACTCGTCTGTTTGTATTCTCTCAGGGGACATTTGTCACTTGTACTTTCTTGCAAATGACTGTCTTTTATTAAATGCTAATGTGCCTTCCTCCTTTCAACTAACATTTTTTACTCCTAGACTACAGGTCTTTCAATTTGTTTCTCTTTTGTCAATTCTCCATCAGCATTTAAATGATCAGTTAGATTTTGTGAATGAGATCACTTGAGGGATCACCCCTAGTCCCCAGCTTCCCACTTCAGTTAGGTCATATTCAAATGCTTTACATGAACTCTAAGGTTAGATACAACCTGATACCTCCTACATTCCTAACCTCATCTCCTTTCAATACTTTTGTCTGTTTCACTCCAAGGTCGCAAAAATTCAGACATGACTTAGCAACTGAACAACAACAACCTCTGATTTCCACATTTCTAAGTCAGCCCAAGCTCACCCCGACCTCTGGGCCTCTGCACTTGCTGTTCTCTTTACCTGGATTGTGCCTCCCCCAGATCTTGGGAGGCCTGGCTCCTTATTATATTAGTATCTTTATCGGCTTCCTTACACTACAGGTCTTAACTGACCTCCCTATACAAATAACCAGTTCCCACTTGGTCCCACCTGATCTCATCCCTTGGTTAATTTTCTTTCTAGGAACCACCTCTATCAAATGTTCTTATATTGTTGCTGTCTCTCCTTTTCAGTTCAGTTCAGTTCAGACGCTCAGTCGTGTCCGACTCTTTGCGACCCCATGAACCGCAGCACTCCAGGCCTCCCTGTCCATCACCAACTCCCAGAGTCCACCCAAACCCATGTCCATCAAGTTGGTGATGCCATCCAACCATCTCATCCTCTGTCATCCCCTTCTCCTCCTGCCTCAATCTTTCCCAGCATCAGGGTCTTTTCAAATGAGTCAGCTCTTCGCATCAGGTGGCCAAAGTATTGGAGTTTCAGCTTCAACATCAGTCCTGCCAATGAACATCTGTCCTGGGTGTCTCTCCTTTTAGACAGCAACAATATTAGAAGTGTAACCTTCAAAATGTATAGCTTGTCTCCTTTCTTTACCACTGTATCCCCAGTTATACACTAGAACTCAATATACTAAGTACTCAATAGATATTTGTCAAATTAATGAATTAATTAGTGACAACTGTTTTCATAAGATGTGCTTTCTTGGCAAAACAGAATACATAGGCCATCTTTGACAGTATCCAAACTTTAAGGGACTAATTTACAGGTCTAAAAAATCCCCAACTTGAAGATCCACTACTTCTAAAAAGCACCCTCTATGAAGTTCCAGCCTATAATCTTTTCCTATTTTGTTGGAATCTTCTTTAACCATACATGTCACCAATAAATCAACAGCAGCCTCTCAAATTAGAAACAGTACTAAATTGTTGAGAGAAGAGGGGATTTTAGGCAGTTTCACCTGAGTACTGATATAGATTTGTTATTCTCTTATTTCTCAGATGAATGAAGACAATTTCCTTTCACTTAACTAAGCTGATTTGTTAACTAAGCTAAGAGATAGAAGCATTTTGATGAGCTTTGGGTAGTGATTTTGGAGAAAGGCAAAGTGTGACAAAAGCTGCAGAAGGAAAGGGCTGCTTTGGAGAACAAGATTCAGCATGAAGGTAATGGACTCCTGGAGAGGAGAAGGAATACAAAACATAACAAGGAGGAAAGGGAGGGAGGTGCGAGGCCTTCAGACTCAAACCTCTGTTTCACAGTGTTGCTCGAGGTTGGGCCTGCCTCATGCTCTCCTGGTATGACCCCAATTTGCTTAAAAAAATAAAGAAAGAAGAAAGGAAGAAAGAAAAATTCTTTTACTTTTTTTTTTTTGGCTCTCAGTCCTCAGACCAGGGATTGAACCCATACCCCCTGTAGTGGAAGTACCAGCATCTTAACCACTGGACCACCAGGGAAGTCCCAAGAAAACTCTTAATAAAGATGGAAGGAAGGACGAGAGAGAAAGAGAAAGGTAGGAGAGACAGAAACTGAAAACCAGTTAGAAAAAAAGAGTTTAATGAGAAAATGAGTTTAATGATCAATTAATCAAGTTGGGAATCTCTTTGTGGTGGGAATACAGATACAGCTTTCTGATGAGTAAACTCACAGACAAGAGAAGATAGGGAGTGCATTGTTGCACTCAAGAAACATGATTCGGGCCACCATGGAGTTCCTTAATCTCCCAGCAAAAAGCAAAATCCATATCAGGTTCCACCTGGCTCTGCTCTTCAGGGGATTTTCATGATGACAAATCCAAACTCTTCTCTCTCCTACCGGGGGTTGGGGCGGGGAGGGCAGCAGCCTTTAGCAATGTTTTTAACATGAATCCAACAATTCTGACAGCCCTTTTGAGCCTTCCTATGTCTCAGATCCAACAGGAAGAGCACAGCAAGCAAGCTCTCCCTCAAATGGGAAATAGGGCATCTCTGTGCCCCAAGCTCATACTTGACTCTCAAGGCATATCTGTTTTGCCAAAGAACTGAACTCATACAATAGCATCTGAAAAGCACAGGAGCCAGAGTCCTGAGATAAGGAATATTTATCTATCAAGTATGAAAGATGAAATAAGGGCTCCAAGAGTTTTGCCTTAACTTGCAAGTAAGGAGAGTCTATTGTTCAGGGGCTGATCAGTGCTGACTCTCTCATTTTCTTAGAAACACAAGTGTTTGCTCTCAGGATAACTATGCTGTTTTCTTTTAGGGCTTGTCAGTACACCATGAAAACAGAGAAACCAAACTAATCCTAGTCCCTCCTGTTGGCTTCTTTTAAAACCTTGAGTTATTTCCAGTCCAAACCAGATTTGCCCAGGCTTCCATTTAAGAATAATCCATTTACCACAGCAGTCAAAACAATTCAGCAAGTCTGGGAGGAAGTGAACATGCAGTGGGACTGGGGACCTGGGACTGGTTGGGGTGTGGGGGCAGTGAAGATGCTGGGAGATGGCATATCATGTTTGCTGTGCCCTTTCACAGAGAGAGGTGACTGGGCCATCCACTTAACAAGCTGAGCCCAGGGTTTTTTAGAAGAAGACAGGGATGCAAACAAGTGTCCCTCAAGTTCCCAAGTGGACTCCTTTGGAATCTACATCATGCTGTGACTATCCCAAGCAAAGATAACAAATATATGTCATCCCTGAGCATATAAAACACAGAAATATCACAACTAAAATGCAACAATTTCTTAATCTTCAATTCTTCTATTAATGAAGAGAAGAACATCTAGTGTTGGACTATAAATAACAATTTTACAGATGTTTTAAAAAGAGCCAGTTGACCCAAAATGAGTCACTTGTGATAAATGCATGTCAGCAAACCAAGGCTTAATATCTAACGATTATACTTTTCAGGCTCTTCCAGGATAGGATCGTAAACCAGTCAATCTGGAATTACCTGACCAGCACCAGTGAGGTGTCTGTCTGCCTGACAGACCCCTGTTGTCCTCTAATGGAATGTGACAAACAATCTACTCTTTGCTAATAACTTCCTGTTCCTCCCCCTTCTGCCTATAAAGCCTTCCATTTTGTACAGTTCCTCAGAGCTCCTTTCTATCTGCTAGATGGAATACTGCCCAATTATCAAAGAAAGCTAATAGGCTATAAATTTACTCATTTGAATTGTGTTTTTAAAATATATATATAAATGAACTTCATCTACAGTTGATGTTTGGGGAGGGAAGAAATAATAGAGGAATAGAGAGGATCAAGGTTAACCAGCAATAGGATAAGAGGAAACAGTCTCATAATCCTTGGGTGCCCTGACGGGAAGGGACAGAGACCGAAGGAAACCAAAGGCAGATCACACCTGACTTTTCAGGATCGTAGACTTCACGAGCTAGTCTGCAGGCCCTACTTTGTAAATGAGAACTCTGAGGTGCTCAGTCCCTCAGTTGTGTCCAGCTCTTTGTGACCCCATGGACTGTAGCCCACCAGGTTCCTCTGTCCATGGAATTTTCCAGACAAGAACACTGGAATGGGTTGCCATTTCCGACTCCACGGGATCTTCCTGACTCAGGTACCGAACCCATGTCTCTTGAATCTCCTACATTAGCAGGCAGATTCTTTACCACTAAGCCACCTGGGAAGCCCTAGAAATCTGAGAGCCCTGAAAACTCAAGCAGTTTGCTAGAGTTGCACATCCCAGTGGGGAGCTAGAACCAGGGTCTGGTCCCTTGGCATATTTTCCTTTCTTTTTCCTGCTCCTGAGTTGGGGAAGAAGATCTGATTGCAGTTTACTACAAAGAGGAGAGCCTAGAACCCTTGGTCTCCTAATGGTGTGGAGCACAGCTGGTGCTAAAATGGGACACTAGACCTACGATTACTACTCTAACAATGTTTTTTGGGCTGGCACACATTTTGTGTTCTTTTCATGTGTAGTGTGTTATTAGGCTGCATCTTGTAGGCCTGCAAGCCCTGTATCTTCCCAGCCACCAAACTGAAGAAAAAAACCCAGAGGCAACAAAAGAGATATCAGTGGTTTAATGGATGGAAGATCTTACCTGTCTGAAGTGAGTTCCTGGAGTGACACCCCACTGTGTACAGCAGAAGGTGGACAGGATATGGCGGCAGGCTTCACTGTGGTGGCAGGCAGTAGGAGGGGGGCGGTGTTACCGGTTATAGGAGGAATTTTTCCCTTTAATAGACTATCAGAGTGGAGTCGTTCTGATCTAGAGATGAGAACAATCCCTAGTTGGGGCCAGAGGGAAGTACATGGGCATTTACTGATTAGGCTCTATGATGGAGGGAAGGCCAGTCACATCAGCAGGGTGTAGGTGAAGCAGGAACTTGTCAAACAGCAAGAGAACAGTCATCTTGCGTGGCCTGATCACACATCTGTATTTTTTAAATTCTGCCAGAATGCTGTTCCATAGTAAACCTATAGGCTCTGTGAGACAGACAAAATCTTTCCTGAGACTAAAAGCTCCTCAAGGCCAAGGTCTATGCCTTTCACATTTCTGGTTCATTCCCATCCTACAAGTGTATGGCAATTGACACTAACTTGGTAATGTTTAAGGAACTGACTGGAACGGACTGCCTGCTGGGTGACTAAGGGGACGCTGAAAGCTTTATCATTTAACTTGGACAGTGACAGACTGTACTCTCTGTTCATAATTCTCCTTTTTCTACCATTCCTGTTCAGGGAGAACTAAAAAACACCTCCTATCACCACTGATTTTGAGATTTGCCAAGGAACGGGCTTTGACCAGTGAGGTATGGGCAGAAGTCACCCTGTGCCAGTTTTAAGCAGAGCCTCTCTGCCTTCCCCTCTTGTCTTCCTGCCTCCCCTGTGAGGAAAACACGCTCCTGAATGGGAAGTGGGGCTGCTCCTCGAGTCTGGGCTCTGCGATAAGATAGGAGGAGCAGACCCAACTCATCTGGCTGCCCAAGCACAGCCAAGCCAGGCAAGGACCCAGCAGCTCCATAGCTAACCCAAAGAGCCATGAATGAGAAATGGAGGTTGGTTACTGTAGCCAATGCGTTTTTTCCTGGGTTGTGACCACACATGATTTAATATATGGAATCTCTTCGAAAAGCAAGTCCACCATAGAGCTGAAGTGCTGTGAACTGTTCTCAGCCAATTAGATCACACAAAACACTAAGGTTCTTTCTGGTAGATAATGACATCTCCCAAAGAAACCTGACCTTGCTGCTAAGTTATAAGGGAAGCAAATCTCAGATCAGATGTTCTTCCACAAATGTAAACATTGATTAAATAAACATGGCTTGGCCAGCAGGCATAAAAACGGTCCTTAGAACCTGTTGTGCAAGTTCAAGAAAGTGCCAGAGCTCAGTTTTTTGATGCTCATCTCACCCCGTTATGAAATGTTTTCTAGAAACTGACACCAAACATACCAGAGGCAGCATGCCTTTTAATAGGCAGCAAGCAACTATTACTCTTTGTAACGAGGCCTAGGCAAAAGGACTTCTAGATGTCAAGACTCAGCTGTCAGGCTTTCATCCCTGTTTTATGCCTCAAAGGTGAATCTATCTATTCTCTATCTATGTATCTAAAACTGTGTGAAAAAGATTGTTAGTCTCTCAGTTGTGTTTGACTCTTTGTGACCCCATGGACTGTAGCCCATCAGGAATTCTCCATGCAAGAACACTGGAGTTCGTATCCATTCCTTTCTCCAAGGGATCTTCCTGACCCAAGGATCAAACCCGAGTCTCCTGCACTGCAGGCAGATTCTTTACTGTCTGAGTCACCAGTGAACCCCATATATCTAAAACTAATTAATATATATCAAATATGTAATGCCTTGAACTTCACTAATAAGACCATTCCTAACATTTATCAAGCTAATTTACTAATTTCACAAATAAAAGGAATGTCTGACATTCACAAAACCTCAGGTGACTGGCTGAAATGCTTGTCGAAGCTGGCCCTGGAGTGTGATTGCCCAGCCCTGGAATGGGGATTTGCAATTAGAAATCTGTAACCTAATTTGAAAATTAAACTAGTTAACACATACATAAAATCACACTAGTCCAAAGTATTTTGAAGTAAATTGCAGACACCATGACACAGAAATTATTGCCTCTGCTTCACCCTCCAGAAATACCCAGCCTGCCATACCTAGGGTGAGACTCTTTCCTGCCTGTGACAGGTTTACTGTGGAAACATCAGCTTGGGGACTCACACCACCAGCCAGGACTTCAGCAAAAAAAAAAAAAAAAAAAAAAGGAACTAAAAAGAAGCAACATTAGGAGGCTGTTACCCTTATGGCAGAAAGTGAAGAGGAACGCAAAAGCCTCTTGATGAAAGTGAAAGAGGAGAGTGAAAAGGTTGGCTTGAAGCTCAACATTCAGAAGACAAAGATTATGGCATCTGGTCCCATCACTTCATGGAAAATAGATGGAAAAACAGTGGAAACAGTGTCAGACTTTATTTTTTTGGGCTCCAAAATCACTGCAGATGCTGATTGCAGCCATGAAATTAAAAGACGCTTGCTCCTTGGAAGGAAAGTTATGACCAACCTAGATAGTATATTAAAAAGCAGAGACATTACTTTGCCAACCAAGGTCCGTCTAGTCAAGGCTATGGTTTTTCCCGTGGTCATGTATGGATGTGAGAGTTGGACTGTGAAGAAAGCTGATCGCCGAAGAATCGATGCTTTTGAACTGTGGTGTTGGAGAAGACTCTTGAGAGTCCCTTATACTGCAAGGAGATCCAACCAGTCCATTCTAAAGGAGATCAATCCTGGATGTTCATTGGAGGGACTGATGCTAAAGCTGAAGCTGCAATACTTTGGCCACTCATGCGACGAGTTGACTCACTGGAAAAGACTCTGATGCTGGGAAAGGTTGGGGGCGGGAGGAGACGGGGACGACCGAGAATGAGATGGCTGGATGGCATCACGACTCTGTGGACATGAGTTTGAGTGTACTCCGGGAGTTGGTGATGGACAGGGAGGCCTGGCGTGCTGTGATTCATGGGGTCGCGGAGAGTTGGACACAACTGAGCGACTGAACTGAACTAATTATTTAAACAAGAATTGGAAGGGTTCGTGGCCCTAAATCCAGCAGAGGAAATACAAGGCAGGAAGTCAGATAGCAAAGCCTTGGTGTGAGAGCAGAGGACATTGACATTGTATTCACATTGGATTCAGACGGAATGTTCCCTGTAACCCCTGCTGGGCAGCCAGTAGAGGTCCAGAGTATCTCGTCACACCTGTAATGTCCTGACACACTGCTACAAACACAACACCTATGTCACAATAACCACAAGTGCTCAAGCTCATTTCCTATTTCATCACTCCAGTAGAAATCATTCATTCTTTGCCATTGACTGAGTGCCCTTCTAGCCAGCCATTGCACTAGACACCAGAGACTCCATTTCAGACAAGTCATAAACCTTGCCATAGAGAAGCTTTCAAGCTTGGGCAGGAGTTCTTAATCTGGGGCCTGTGGCTAGGATTCATGGATGGGTTTCAGTGGTCTGTAAATGCTCCAGAAAGCAAGGCTATGTATGTATGTACATGTGTGTGTGTGTGTGTGTGTGTGTGTACTGTTATTGTTCATCAGATTTCTGAAAGAGCCCTTGACTCAGAAAGGATGAAAAATGTGTGTTCAATGGGGAAACCTGTATGTGACTTAATGTATGACTTGTATGACTATATAATAAGTACATTTACTCAGATTTTGCTATAGAAGATCAAACTGTAGACCATACAAAAAATAGACTGCTTATTAAAATGACCCAAAAAACCCTTAAACATAACAACTTCAATGAGGTAAGAGCTTATTTAAGAAATATCCTTATAACTGTACTTGACACATTGCAATGAGGGAAACTTCATCTTCTGTATTACAAAAGTCAATCACAGATGCAGTAAAGCAAGGGCTCAAGGTTCTCTGAGACGTGACTATGTGTACAGGGTAAAAGTAATAATTCCCAAGCCTCACTTCAATCTCTATTTGTCTTTTCACGTCAAGGATGAAGTAGAATGGGGAAAATTTACAGCCATGACTTGACTCTCTACTACTGGCCTAGAATATACATCAAAGTTAAGATAATCGATGTACAGGTAATAGGGACATTTCCCTCTCAAACCTGAGTTCAAGCCTGTTCAGCAAAGAGTTCATCTGATGCCAATGAAATTCATGTTCCAAGAAGTTACATGTTATCCACTGTGTGGTTTTCATAATTTCTGCTTTATCCCCAGAGATCCCAGTTTGAGAAGCACAGATTTAACCTCTCTGAGGTTCAATTTCCTCCATATATTAAATAGGAATAATCCAACCTAAATCAAAAGGTTTGTGGGAAGATTGTGTCATTTGTTGGCCAAGTCATATAACATAATCATTCTTCCTAGTACCTAGCATGTATGCAATAAAGGCTAAGATGTAGCCACACCCAGTCTTCCATTTAGGTGTGTGTGAAGTTGTGGTCCTCAATTATGATGTGCAGTAGCAACATCAGAAGGAACTTGTTAGAAATGCAAATTCTCAGGCCCACCCCAGATGAAGAGAATCCAGAAATTCTAGGAGTGGAGTCCAGTGAGAGTATGTTACCAAGCACTCCGCACAATTCTGACAGATGTTTCACTGAAGAATTGCTGATGTAGAGAAGTGAACTGCAATAACAGCTTAGCATTAAAATCACCTTGGATGCTTTTAAACACAATTGATACTCAAATCTACCTTAGACTAAATCAGAACCCCAGGCATTGAAAGTGATTAGAAGGACCCCCAGTGATTTAAATTATTTATACTGACGCCCAGGGAAGTCCATTTTTCTCCCTTTCTTCAGGCTGTGACGGATACTTGAAGATCCATCAACGTTCAGTCATCCCCTCTGGATGCAGACCTGCCACACCACTTAGTAGCTGTGTGATACTGGGGAAGTTTCCTTTTAGCCTCAGCATCTTCACTTACAGAACAGAAACAGTAACAATCCCTACCACACATTTATATTTTCAGATGTGAAAGCTGAATTCTAATGTCTTTGTCACTTGTAGCGTCACCCACAGTAACAGCAGGAAGACCAGGATCAGCCTTTGCTGGGTTCTCTCTGCTGGAGAGTCATGTGTCTGGGTCGGGGGAGGAGAAATACCTGGGGGTGATGGAGAAGGCATGGGTAAACCTTAGAGTATCTTTGGCTTAATTTCCAAAAAGCAGAGCTGCTAGGTATTCACTGGAGAATGTAACATCTAGAAAGGGGGCTGTGGGTCTCACAGGACTTGGTGGGAGACATGTGGGGCAAGACAAGGAGCAGCATCAGGAAGAGGTGAGCCAAGAATGGAGTGCTCAAGAATGGAGACGCTGTTTCCACAGGGGCCAGTAGAGGGACAGGCAGTGTTGGCTAGGACCCATGGGGACTTTGATTTCCAAATCAACATAGAAGGGCTTGGAGAGTGAGGCGTTAGTCCAAAACAGAAAGGGGCGAATATCTGTGTGCACTCTGGTCAGGCTGGAAACAATAGAGGGGGTACCCAGGGACAATGCAGCTCATTTCTCCTTCTATAACCATTTTCTCTTGCTTGGTAAGGAAGGCACAAGTTCATTAGCTCAAAAGGATGGGAGCCCAGAAATGAAGTAGTTAACTCTTGGAAAATTCAACTTTGGGTTTACTGAATCTACTATCTCTATCCTCATCTTCCTCTGCTTCTTCTCCATGAGAGACACAACTTCTGAATCACTAGCTCTGCTGGGTGAGGATGGTTCACTGTCATCTGAGAAGAAGCTTCAAACTAAGCTTCATGGCTTCTGCCTCCAACTACTGTTCACACACAATACTGGGAAGAAAGCAGCTGGCTCTAGACCTCAGCCCATCATGGGTCATCGTGGTCAACACATGCCGGTCACTAGGCTCTGTCCCCTCTTTTCCTCTCCGGCACATTCCTTCCACTTCTGAACCCCTTATTCTGACCTTGGTTGGTACTCAGAAATCTCAGGTCTCCAATTAAAGTGTTTTTTATTCCAAGAATGCCTACTATTACCTCTGTCATGATAACCTGGAATGACAACACTGTGGCATAGGAACCATTCCCACACTGAGGTTGGAAAAGGCACTGAGGTCTATGAGAACAGTCAACAAACATTCAAGGAAGACTCTTCCCTTATAGCAGAAGGAAATCTAGAAGCATATCACCACCCTCAATACTCTAAGACTTTATTGGCATTTTCTTTTTGATATCATGGGGGTCTTAAAGCCATTTACAGTAGAAAATTTATTTTTAATGACAGATGGTATAAAAGCAAAATAACTCCATAACTGTAATCTTCAAATTAGAGCTCACTTCTTTTAAATAAATATTTGAGATTTCAAAATCCCAGTACAAACAAATAAATACTTTGGATATCCACCACCTTCAAATGTTTGCCTTCAGTGGGGAGGGAGAGAGAAGGAGAAATTAGGAAGGAAAGTGAAGAAAGTAAGTCTGAGATACCTGTGAGCCCAGAGGGCATGTCCAAGGCCAGAGCCTGCAGGGCCAGGCTCACCTGAAGGACGCATGCAGAGCTGACCAAGCTTCAGTGAAAGCAAGGCCAGAATATGGAGCTACACAGTGGGGAGAGAAGGGGTGGGTGTCAGAGCATGACTTGCTGGGCTCTCACTGATAGGCAAGATGAGAATGGGATCAGACCAGAAGAACGGAAAGGCATTCGGAAAGGGAAAGACAGGAGGGGTCCATCTTCTAGCCAGGTTCTAAACAGGCTTCTCTACCTTCAGCAATGAGGACCCAGAGCCAAGGGCTGGTTCTCTGATTCTAGCAAGATTATAAGAGACACAGGTTGCAAGTAGAGATAGTAAAGCAGGCTAACTCTGCCCAACAGCTATAATTTGGTGTATATGTACCAAGTTGGAAAAGAATGAGCCAATAAGGTCAGTGTATTATATTAATTTCCTGATTGTGATATTCTGTAGTATGCAAGATGTTAACACCAGGGGGAATAAGGAGAAGGGTGTATGGGATTTCTCTGTATTATTTCTTGCAACTGCTTGAAAATTTATAATTATTCAAAGCAAAAAAATGTTTTAAACTTTAACTCAAAAAAATGAGTTAACCTTTATAAATCAGAAGATTTCATATAAACATTTTAGTTTCCAGTGTTCTTGAAAAACTGGAAGATTTGACAATAACAGCCTTATACCTTGTTCCCACAGTAGCATGGTATCCCATCATAACAACTGGAGGAAGGGGAATAGCATCTGATTCTTAAAGACAGGCCTTAAAATTTTCACTTTGCCACATTCACTACCCGGCCTGCCACACTTATATATGTTATTTGTCTGGTCCCCACAGACACTAGCTTCATCTCACCCTTCTATAAACAATTATGGAGATGAAAGCTAGGTTGTCCAAGAAGGCATCTGAGTCTGAACAGTCTGTCTCAGGTTTAACACTGCGTCATAAATGAGAATACAAGGACACCTCACTATCTCTGTCCCCCTGGGATTGTGAGCATAAAAGGTACCATTACAGTATTCTTCTATAGTCAATGAACCACTTAGGATGGGTTCCAAGAAAAATCAATGACATACTAAATGTCATGCTATTATAACTCTATCACAACTCAGGAGTCATATAAAATATAGGGAGTTCCTAAAGTTACAAATGCTATGAAATTATTAATGAAATAAGAATCAGGTAAGGCCTAATTAATCAAAGTTGAAAATACATAGACACATGATTTAATTGGAGCTCTCATATACATACACACTAGGATTCAAAGACAGGGTGTCATTCCAAATGGAGTCTGCCTTTTAGTTTTCTGAGATTAAATATTTTCCACATTAAAAACCTGTTCCCTTTGGTTTCCACATGGTAAATTGTTCAAGTGGAATCATTTACCCCAAAGGCAATGCAATGTTCCCATTATCACTAAGCAGCAAAGGACAAAAACACCAATGGGGTAAAGACAGGAAGGATGAATTGAGGTCATTCATTCCTTGCTGCACCAAAAAAGCATGAAATTGACTCATATATTTAACTCCATCTTTATGTTTATTAAAAGATATTTTGTATGATCCTTGGCCTACTCAATGTATGGTCCATCTCCTCTATTAGCATCTCTTCACTATACGTGTCATGCTCAGACATAGTTTTTCCTGGTTATGCCATTCTAATAGTGATGTTTTCTCATAATTTTAGCCAAGAAAATCAGATTTGCCCCATAAGAAGTCTATTAGAGGTGGAATATTATAGCACACAAACCATATAGTGAGGAGAAAGTATGATGTTTTTACATATTTTTTCACATATGTTAGCTTATCAAGAGAGTTAAATTGCATTTAAAACATATACACAACACTATATATAAAATAATAATCAAGGACCTACTATATAGCACAGGGAACTCTACTCAATATTCTATAATAACCTATATGAGAAAAGAACCTGAATAAGCATGAATATATGTATATGTAAAACTGAATCACTTTGCTATACACCTGAAAGTAACACAGCATTGGAAATCAACTATACTTCAATATAAAAGATTTAAAATAAATAGATTGAAATTAAAATTCAGGGGCAGATGGAGGTCCTGGCTAATGGTACCTCATGTGGCCTGTTAGGTCAAGGATTCACTGATAGGATTCTCTCATCCTCCCTGGTGCTGAACTTTGACCCACAATATGTTCCCTTTCCACTTAGTTGTTTTCCAAATTGGTAAATACACAGACCAAGCTGCTTCTGTCCATTACATCCTCAGATTTATTCAGTTTGGCTACACAGGTTAATTCAACCCTCTAGTCCCCACAGATGTTGCCTCAGTTCACACTGGTAGAAGGGAGTTATTAATGTTGCCATTTGCACTGTGTCACTGCCAAAGAGAGTGCATATCTGGAATTCCTTGCAAAATGCTTGGAGCCTGTGATCTGGCTGTCACCAGCAGCTACAGATCAGACCACAGCTCGTGCATTTGGGAAACTAGATTACAAGCGTGAGATGCTGGTTCTGCTGAATTGAAAGTAATGTCGATGACATATAAACCAAGAAATTTTATTTGTAACATAAAATTGGTGGTGCACTGCATGTGGCATCAGCTGGACCCTGCTATAAGGCATCTGGTGAGGCCATGAGGCCCCTCCACGTGTGCTGCTGCGTGTGTGTGACAGCCAGCTGGCGGTGCAGCTGCTGGCCCAGTTCACTTATGGAGCCAGCTGACCATCCATCCTGCAGACAATGCTTCGAAAGGTCAGAGGGGCTTTGGCTCTTACTTTGAACAAGTGTGTTCGGTCACCAGGGGTTCCATTGACCATTGGGTAACAAATCAGGCAAATAATTTGCAGCTTCCCTAATTAAGGTAAACTCCAATCCCCAATCTAGAGCTTCACTTCCAAATGGTACTTGTATTTCTTACTCAAATATTTTTTGCAACCATGGATCCCCTCTCTGCATACAAAGGCTTTCTTGCTGAGACTTTTGAAAAAACTATTGACTCCTTTTTTCAAATGATGTACTTATTCTGAACAGATTTATAGTTATAGACAGAGGTAAAGATAGCAATCAAATATGGTTTTGCTTCCCAGAGATGAGTTTATTGGAGCAAAAGTAAAACATCATTGTGAGTGCTGGATTGAAAGCAATTTGGTTTGATTTTGAGGAGTCAAATCAACAGTCTCATTGAATAAAATATTTCTGTTATCATTTAGTGCCAGATCTCTCTGCTACTAAGCTATCTCAGGTTCCTGTTTGTCCGTGATAAACCTCAGGCCTCCCTGCCCTCTTCATGATGTGACATGTTATCATGATTAAACAGATATCTAGAGAACATCCTCCTCTGTACCCAGCACCATGTGGGACTCTGGGTCTCATGGGGAACAAGACAGATGAGGTCCCTTCTTTCACAGACTGAAATGAGCAGAAATTTCTCTAGTCATTCTCTCCTAGCAAACACATTTGCTCTGTTTTCCAAATCCAAGATATGGGAAATTTCCCACATAGGCTCAATAAAAAAAAATCCCTTTAGAAATGCTTTTCAGAAATCACCTATCAGACTATAGAGGGGGGAAAAAAACATATATTCTGGAACAACTTTTTCACATTTGCAAAAAGTCTCAGAATTTCTGAGAATGGGGGATCTTCAGAAAAGAAGCGAAGCCGTCTTTTTTTTTTTTTTGATCCCCTTCACTCTTGTAGCATTTTATTAAAAAAAAAAGAATAGAAAATTTGAGTGTGCATCAATTTTAGTAAAGTGTTGAATTACATATTTGTTTCAGTTAAGAAGCCATCTCCTTGATGACAAGGATCACAGCAAACAAAAAGCACAGGCTTCTTGAGAATGTCCAACTACATCTGAAAGATTAGGTGGGTTCCCTACCTCCGTATTACACATGTGGAGTTGCAGGGAAAGGGGCTTATGCCCAACTTGACAATGAAAGTGATTTCCTCTGGCATCATCAGAAAAAGTTAGTTTGGTATTATACTGGAATAACTATATCCTACAGGATTTTTACAGCCTGTTTTTCTATTTTTATCTCTCAGTAGGATTTCAACTCAGCCCAGGTTCATCATTGGAGAAGGCAATGGCAAGCCACTCCAGTACTCTTGCCTAGAAAATCCCATGGATGGAGGAGCCTGGTAGGCTGCAGTCCATGGGGTCGCTAAGGGTCTGACACGACTGAGCGACTTCACTTTCACTTTTCACTTTCACACATTGGAGAAGGAAATGGCAACCCACTCCAGTGTTCTTGCCTGGAGAATCCCAGGGACGGGGGAGCCTGGTGGGCTTCCGTCTATGGGGTCCCACAGAGTCGGACACGACTGAAGTGACTTAGCAGCAGCACCAGCAGGTTCATCATTCTAAGCTTTGTGTGAGAAACATCTCATCTCCTGGACCGTCCTGGAGAAAATGCCAGTTCTGAAGCAACACGCAACTTCTCAAGCTTAAGAAAAAAGAGGCCTCCAAGGGCAGCATCTTTCTATTTTACAAAACTCCTCTCCCTGCCAAACATTTGGTTTTGCATGCACCGAAGGGAGTGGCCATGCTTAGAAAGAGAATGAGAAACCCAAGTTTCAATAAAAGAATTGCCAGATACCCTGCTTTCAAAATGTTGCTTCAAATGAGAAACACTTTTCTTCTCGCACTTTTATGTGAATAATGGGAATATATTTCTTTCTTGCCCCATTCTATTTCTTTAGAATAAAAAGAAAGCATTTTTTTGGTTTCTATTAAAAACCACATTCTCTTCCATCTGACTCATCTGATTTTTTCCAATTATTGGTCCTGACAGTTGGCACTTTGCTCCCATCAGCCCTGGAGGATCCAGAGGGGTCAGCTCTCCCAGCATTTCATGATTTGTGACAACTCCAAATGGTGATTTCCCATTAACCTCTGATTGCCTCTCCCCTCGAAGGCAGATACTTCTGTCCCATAAGGTGAACCTACAGACGTCACAGCATGCAATCAACTTTCCCAGGTCGATTTTATGAGCGTGGAAGTCACGCTGTCAACAAGTCAGCCAACTGCCTGAATGATGGCAGGTGTCCTGCCTGGCAGAGAGCTCCCCTGATGTGGATGTGGGAAACATGCTAATATTCAGGATGGTGATGAGAGCCCCAGGCTCTGTGGCCTCTCATTTGAGAGGCCTCGGTGCACTTTTTATGAGATGGAGCTATTGTCCTGCTGGCCTCCAACAGGAGATTCAGAGGAGAACCGCAATGGGGATCAAGCGATGGCAGAGGAGGACCTCCAGAGGGTCCCGGGCCTGGGTAGTATTTTGCCGGGGGGAAGAAGAGCTAGAACTGAAGGGGGTCTTGAGGCTAGGATGGCAGTGGGGCTATTATCTTGTCGACATAGCCAACTGTTCCACATTCTGTGTGAGAAGAAAAGCAGAAGGAGAACATGAATGTGGACTGGAATGGGGAAATTCTTGTTTGCAGTTTCCAACAGTAAGGGCTGTTAAATACTAACACTGGTGACAGGAATACATTTTGTGCTTTAAAATTCAGATTTTCTCAGTTGAGAGTTTTAAAAGCAAACTTGTCTGGATGCAGGGAGAAGACAGTGGTTCTCTGAGTCCCCTTCAGTTAGCCATGTGCAAAACAGAATTTGGGCCTTCACCACTGTCCCTTATGACTGAAGTCTCTTTGAATGGGAAGGAAGTCCAAAAGGGAGAGGACATATGTATATATATGGCTGATTCATTTTGCTATACAGTAGATACTATAAAGAAGGCTGAGCACTGAAGAACTGATGCTTTTGAACCATGGTGTTGGAGAAGACTCTTGAGAATCAATTGGACAGCAAGGAGATCAAACCAGTCAATCCTTAAAATATCAACACTGAATATTCATTGGAAAGACTGAGGCTAAAGTGGAAGCTCCAATACTTTGGCCACCTGATATGTGAAGAGTCGACTCATTGGAAAAAACCCTGATACTGGCAAAGATTCAGGGTGGGAGGAGAAACAGGTGACAGAGAGTGAGATGGCTAGATGGCATCGCTAACTCAATGGACATAAGTTTGAGCAAGCTCTGGGAGATAGTGAAAGACAGGGAAGCTTGGCATGCTGAAGTCCATGGGGTCACAGAGTCGTACATGACTTAGCAACTTAACAACAAACAACAACAGACATACTAACAGCATTGTAAAGCAACTATATTCCAATTAAAATTTTTTTTAAAATTATAGTATTTGATGTTGCCATGCAGGATTTCCTAAACCCTGCTTTAATAACCTATTTAGCTGAGATGGAACTTGGCTTTGTGTCCAAGTGACAGATCAAGACCTTGGATGATGGGCATCCTGATGTCAACTCTGCTATTAATCAACACTCAGACTTCAAACAAGCACTAAACCTTAGTTTTCTTAACTGTCACATGGGGATGATTGCTGTGTTGTCCCTTGGAAGACTGCTTGGCGAGACATATTATAAAAGGAATGAAAAGCACCGTGAACCCAAGTACGTAGTAATTAGACTATTCAGACCTCGGGGCTACTCCCAAATAGTAAAATACCTGGTTTCCTTAGTATTATTCTAATGAGCTCCTCCTACCCAGCCTCAGTGTGAGAAAAAGAAGGGTCAGCAGGACAGAGAACTCAAGATCAAAGTGATGCCGGTGTCCAGGCTGCTGTTTCCTTCTTGTCTTTCCTAGATCTGCAGCCCAACATTGGGCACAACCAGGAGGCCTACCTAGACCAGTGCAAAGCAAACACATAACGTGTGGAAAAAGTGTCAGACTTTATTTTTGGGGGGCTCCAAAATCACTGTGGATGCTGATTGCAGCCATGAAATTAAAAGACGCTTACTCCTTGGAAGGAAAGTTATGACCAACCTAGATAGCATATTAAAAAGCAGAGACATTACTTTGCCAACCAAGGTCCGTCTAGTCAAGGCTATGGTTTTTCCCGTGGTCATGTATGGATGTGAGAGTTAGACTGTGAAGAAAGCTGATCGCCGAAGAATTGATGCTTTTGAACTGTGGTGCTGGAGAAGACTCTTGAGAGTCCCTTGGACTGCAAGGAGATCCAACCAGTCCATTCTAAAGGAGATCAATCCTGGGTGTTCATTGGAAGGACTGATGCTAAAGCTGAAACTCCAATACTTTGGCCACCTCATGCGATGAGTTGACTCACTGGAAAAGACTCTGATGCTTGGAAGGATTGGGGGCGGGAGGAGAAGGGGATGACAGAGAATGAGGTGGCTGGATGGCATCACCGACTCTATGGACATGAGTTTGAGTGAACTCTGGGAGTTGGTGATGGACAGGGAGGCCTGGCATGCTGTGATTCATGGGGTTGCAAAGAGTCGGACACGACTGAGTGACTGAACTGAACTGAACCAGGGCTGTGGTCTCCACAGTGTTTGGATATTTCGACTGGAAACACTCCACCACGAAATTCTCAAATATCAGAACTAAAGAACTCTACTGACCTTGGTACTGTTTATAGGGATGTTTTAAATAAACACAAAATTGACAAATAAATATAAGTGTTTTGTGTATGTGTGTTATTCGCTCAGTCGTGTCTGACTCTTTGCAACCCTATGGACTGTAGCCCACCAGTCTCCTCTGTCCATGGGATTTTCCAGGAAAGAATACTGCAATGCTAAGTGTTTTAGCATAGTCATAAAGTGATGGAAATTTTTTCCCCTAGAGCAAATTCAGGGTGAAGATATATTCAGTTATCAGGTAAGAAAATAAAACTTGTCCATCCAGAATTCTAGCTAAGAGTAAAGAGCCTTTGAAAATGAAGGGAAATTAAAGTACGGTTTCATCCAAAAGATGAGAGATTTTGTCCCAAGCAGATCTAAGTTTTTCCCAAGAAGTGGAATGCACCCTTGCCTTTTTGGGTTTGTCATGGGTTGGAACATCGCTTCCATTATGTGGTCTGTGCTACTGCTGTCAGAATCAGAACTCTGAATTGGGCAGTCTTTATGCAGCTTTCGAATGTTAGAGGCCAAAAGACCAAGTATATTTCATCAAATATCCTTATTTTCCGAACAGGAAATAGAAGGTTAGAGAAATAGAGACAAACTAAAAATAATACAATTAGGAGGAGGACAGCACTGAAATTAGCCCCAATTAGCCCCACAGGGAAAATGTTGTGGTCACTAAGTCATATGATTTCCTCCATTTGAAAGGGCACAAACTGATCTTCAGTGACGTTCTGTGAGGTTCAGTTCAGTCGCTCAGTCGTGTCCGACTCTTTGCAATCCCATGAATCACAGCACGCCAGGCCTCCCTGTCCATCACCAACTCCCAGAGTTCACTCAAACTCATGTCCATCGAGTCGGTGATGCCATCCAGCCATCTCATTCTCTGTCATCCCCGTCTTCTCCCACCCCCAGTTCTTCCTAGCATCAGACTCTTTTTCAGTGAGTCAACTCGACACATGAGGTGGCCAAAGTATTGGAGTTTCAGCTTCAGCATCAGTCCTTCCAATGAACACCCAGGATTGATCTCCTTTAGAATGGACTGGTTGGATCTCCTTGCAGTCCAAGGGACTCTCAAGAGTCTTCTCCAGCACCACAGTTCAAAAGCATCAATTCTTCGGCGATCAGCTTTCTTCACAGTCCAACTCTCACATCCATACATGACCACTAGAAAAATCATAGCCTTGATTAGACGGACCTTTGTTGGCAAAGTAATGTCTCTGCTTTTTAATATGCTATCTAGGTTGGTCATAACTTTCCTTCCAGGAGTAAGCATCTTTTAATTTCATGGCTGCAATCAGCATCCGCATGGATTAATAGTTATACTTTATTTGGCCCACAACGTCAATTCTTTAAATTCAAAATTAATTGCTTTGAATATTTAGAAGGCATTGTCAGGTGAGCTCATATACCTATCTGAGCACAATCAGCCAGAGTTTCATGTTTTCTGTCCCCTTCAGATGTGACACGTACTCTCTAGTTTGCCATAGTCACCCCACTCCCTAATGTCTCCATGACATGAGGTCACAGGAGATTCAGAATGAATCATCATACTTGTCCAGCTGCTTATCTTAACCATTCATTTCATTCATCCATCTTATTTTCATGGGCCATGGGAACATTTGATTTTGCAGTCCCTTCTGTTCTACATGCTGTTTCTATTTTCCTAAATAGTAATCATGATAATTTTTGCAAAGAACTAACGAGAAACTTAATGTCTACCTGCATGGATGACACACTTTAAAAAAAAAAAACAACTTTTATTTCTTGATTAATTGGTTTATTTTTGGCTGTACTGGGTCATTGTTGCTGCTCGCAGACTTTCTCTAGTGGAGATGAGTGAGGGACTATTCTTCATTGTGGTGCACGGGCTTCTTCTCACTGCAGTGACTTTTCTAGTTGTGAAGCATGGGCTCTAGGCTCAGGGGCTTCAGAGTTGCAGCACGCAGGCTCAGTAGTTGCAGCTCGAGGACTCTAGAGCTCAATCTCAGTAGCTGTGGCATATGGGCTTAGTTGTTCCAAGGCATGGGGAATCCTCCCAGATCAGGGATCGAACCTATGTCCCCTGTACTGGCAGGTGAATTTTTATCCACTCTACCACCAGGGAAGTTCACATGGCACAATCTTGATCCTATAGTGATTATGTATTTAGGGAACACAAGGCATGTGCATTCACATAAGCTAGTCCAGGAGGCCTGTTTATTATATCCACTTGTACATAAGACTTTAAATATTGATAAAGTCCTACTTGTATCACAATATTCTGAAGGAGAATGATGACCATTTTGCCATTTTTCTCAAATTCCAATGGGTAAGATGTAGCCTCCCCTAGTCTTTTCTACTGTGCTCCCACGTAACTTCTCAGGAAGATGGGGCAGGGGGAGAACCTAGTTTTATATTAAAAAGATAAGCTAGACCCAAATGTCCACACAACAACCTGTATATGAATTTCATAGCAGTATTATTCATAATAACCCCAAAGTAGAAACAATCTAAATTTGAATCAACTGATGAGTGGATAATTATAATATTTTACAGCTATACAATAAAATATTATTATTTGCTAATTAAAAAAAATGAAGTACTGATACATACTACAACATGAATAAACTTTGAAAATGGTATGGTGAGTGAAAGAGGCCATTCCAAAGTATAACATCATATAATTTCATTCATATGAAGTGTCTAGAATAGGTAAAATCTATAGAGACAGCAAGTATATAAGTGTTGCCCAGCACTGGCGACTCTGGGGGGAAGTGGGAATGACTAATAATGGGGATGAGGTTTCTTTTTGGAGGAGATAAAAATGTCCCCAAACTGATTGTGGTAATGGTTGCACAAGTCTGTGAATATACTAAAATGATTGAATAGGATGCTATAAATGGGTGGATATTATGGTATGTGAATTACAGCTCAATCCCCTGGAGAAGGAAATGGCAACTCACTCCAGTATTCTTACCTGAAGAATCCCATGGATGGAGGAGCCTAGTGGGCTACAGTCCACGGGGTCACAAAGAGTCGGACACAACTGAGCAACTTCACTTCACAAAGCTCTTATTTAAAGAAAGTTAGAAACCGAATAAGCCTTTTGTAATTGGGAAGGGGAACTAATATTTTGAAAGGATCTGCTATGGGCCAGGCAGACTCAGCCTGTGTGTGTGTGTGTGTGTGATTTTATTCAAACCTCACATCAACCTGCCAATTGATTTCATTTTGCCCATTTCATAGATGAGCAAATAAAGACTCTCAGACATTAGGCCTCCTTAACTACTTACTCGGAGATCAATCCTGGGTGTTCATTGGAGGGACTGATGCTAAAGCTGAAACTCCAATACTTTGGCCACCTCATGCAAAGAGTTGACTCACTGGAAAAGACTCTGATGCTGGGAAAGGTTGGGGGCGGGAGGAGAAGGGGACGACGGAGAATGAGATGGCTGGATGGCATCACCGACTCTGTGGACATGAGTTTGAGTGAACTCCGGGAGTTGGTGATGGACAGGGAGGCCTGGCATGCTGTGATTCATGGGGTCGCGGAGAGTCGGACAGGACTGAGCGACTGAACTGAACTGAACTACTTACTCGCTTAGCTGATATGTGAACCCACATCAGTCATGCAGTATTTCCTCCTCTGAAAGACATGAAACTAAATAGAAACAATTTCCCTTGGCTGTTTCTTACTGCTACAAGTTGACTACTTAATTATGAACAGGAGAGCAGCTTTTCTTTTCTTAAAAGCTAACCTGCAATATGCCAGTCTTTCTAAAGCCAAATGGGACCTTTCTCTCTCAAGGTAATGTGTCCTTTTCTAAATGCAGAGCTAGATCTGCCTAAACCACTTCTCTGTCTGCTGTCTGTTGACGTTTTCTCACTTACCCAATATTCTCCTTGAACTTACCTCAGCTTTCTTCCTCATTATATATCAGAGCTAAAAGCACTGCCTAATATACCTCTCACCTTATCCCTGAATACATAAAACAACATCGAGATAACACTGAACTTGTTTACAAGATCCTCATTCTATTGCATGCGTGTCTCTCATTGTCACCATCAAAAAACACTTACATGTGAATTCATGTGGACCAGCTCCTCAAGGAAACATTCAGAACACATGCACCTATATCCAACTCCACACACTTCAGGAGGTTATGTTAAAGCATCAATCACCTGGGAGAGGGCAGTAAGGTGCAGTGAGGGGAGGACAGACTTAAACAGAACTCACACACCTTGCTTAAATGAGGGTCAGCCTGAGCTATATATGAAGGAGCAGCCAGCAGAGATGCCAATCATCTGCAAGCCACAGGCTCAGAATCTGCATTGACTTACATCACAAGCCATTGGCATCCCAACTGGGCTCCAGTCCTTACCTCTATTGAAGCAGAAGTCTTCACCAGGAACTATCCTCACTGGGTCACCAAAATCACTGCAGCTTCTCAGTTTGGCCCATTAGAGCCTCGGTTCCCTGATCTGACAGCCAGATCTTTCTTTCCTCTTTTCAACAGGACCGGTATGTTTCCTCCTAGTTGTCAATATTTAACTACCCTGTTAAGTTACATTACATCACCTGCACTAAATCCCACTCCAGCGATAACTAGAGGGTGTGCCTGCTCTATTCAATTTGACTCAACTAACATTATATCTACTACTGTGGGCAGGAATCCCTTAGAAGAAATGGAGTAGCCATCATAGTCAACAAGAGAGATTGAAATGCAGTACTTGGATGCAGTCTCAAAAACGACAGAATGATCTCTGTTCATTTCCAAGGCAAACCATTCAATATTACAGTAATCCAAGTTTATGTCCCGACCAGCAACACTGAAGAAGCTGAAGTTGAACGGTTCTATGAAGACCTAGAAGACTTTTAGAACTAACACCCCAAAAAAGATGTCCTTTTCATTATAGGGGATTGGAATGCAAAAGTAGGAAGTCAAGAAACACCTGGAGTAACAGGCAAATTTGGCCTTGGAGCATGGAATGAAGCAGGGCAAAGGCTAATAGATTTTGGCCAAGAGAACACACTGGTCATAGCAAACACCCTCTTCCAACAACACAAGAGAAGACTCTACACATGGACATCACCAGATGGTAAACACCGAAATCAGATTGATTATATTCTTTGCAGACAAAGATGGAGCAGCTCTATACAGATAGCAAAAACAAGACTGGGAGCTGACTGTGGCTCAGATCACGAACTCTTTATTGCCAAATTCAGACTGAAATTGAAGAAAGTAGGGAAAACCACTAGACCATTCAGGTATGACCTAAATCAAATCCCTTATGATTATACAGTGGAAGTGAGAAATAGATTTAAGGGACTAGATCTGATAGACAGAGTGCCTGATGAACTCTGGACGGAGGTTCGTGACATTGTACAGGAGACAGGGATCAAGACCATCCCCAGAAAAACAAATGCAAAAAAGCAAAATGGCTGTCTGAGGAAGCCTTACAAATAGCTGTGAAAAGAAGAGAAGCGAAAAGCAAAGGAGAAAAGGAAAGATATAAGCATCTGAATGCAGAGTTCCAAAGAATAGCAAGGAGAGATAAGAAAGCCTTCCTCAGCGAGCAATACAAAGAAATAGAGGAAAACAATAGAATGAGAAAGACTAGAGAACTCTTCATGAAAATTAGAGATATCAAGGGAACATTACATGCAGATGGGCTCAATAAAGGACAGAAATGGTATGGGCCTAACAGAAGCAGAAGATATTAAGAAGAGGTGGCAAGAATACACAGGAGAACTTTACAAAAAAGATCTTCATGACCCAGATAATCATGATGGTGTGATAACTCACCTAGAGCCAGACATCTGGGAATGTGAAGTCAAGTGGGCCTTAGAAAGCATCACTACAAACAAAGCTGGTGGAGGTGATGGAATTTCAGTTGAGCTATTTCATATCCTAAAAGATGATGCTGTGAAAGTGCTGCACTCAATATGCCAGCAAATTTGGAAAACTCAGCAGTGGCCACAGGACTGGAAAAGGTCAGTTTTCATTCCAATCCCAAAGAAAGGTAGTGCCAAAGAATGCTCAAATTACCGCACAATTCCATTTATCTCACACGCTAGTAAAGTAATGCTTAAAATTCTCCAAGCCAGGCTTAAGCAATGTGTGAACCATGAATTTCCATATGTTCAAGCTGGTTTTAGAAAAGGCAGAGGCACCAGAGATCAAAATGCCAACATCCGCTGGATCATCAAAGAAGCAAGAGAGTTCCAGAAAAATATCTATTTCTGCTTTATTGACTATACCAAAGTCTTTGACTGTGTGAATCACAATAAACTGTCGAAAATTCTTAAAGAGATGGAATCCCAGACCACCTGACCTGCCTCTTGAGAAATCTGTATGCAGGTCAGGAAGCAACAGTTAGAACTGGACATGGAACTATAGACTGGTTCCAAATAGGAAAAGGAGTATGTCAAGGCTGTATATTGTCACCCTGCTTATTTAACTTATATGCAGAGTATATCATGAGAAATGCTGGGCTGGAAGAATCAAGATTGCTAGAATCAAGACTGCTGGGAGAAATATCAACAACCTCAGATATGCAGATGACGCCACCCTCATGGCAGAAAGTGAAGAAGAACTAAAAAGCCCCTTAATGAAAGTGAAAGAGGAGAGTGAAAAAGTTGGCTTAAAGCTCAACATTCAGAAAACTAAGATCATGGCATCTTAGATCATGGTCCCATCACTTCATGGCAAATAATAATAATGTATCATTAATTGTAGCCTACATAACATACCTCTGTAAGATGCTAATAACAGAGAAAACTAAATATAGAGTATATGGGACATTACTTTGCCAACAAAGGTCTGCCTGCCTCTTGAGAAACCTGTATGCAGGTCAGGAAGCAACAGTTAGAACTGGACATGGAACAACAGATTGGTTCCAAATAGGAAAAGGAGTACGTCAAGGCTGTATATTGTCACCTTGCTTATTTAACTTATATGCAGAGTACATCATGAGGAACGCTGGGCTGGAAGAAGCACAAGCTGGAATCAAGATTGCTGGGAGAAATATCAATAACCTCAGATATGCAGATGACACTACCCTCATGGCAGAAAGTGAAGAGGAACTCAAAGGCCTCTTGATGAAAGTGAAAGAGGAGAGTGAAAAGGTTGGCTTGAAGCTCAACATTCAGAAAACAAAGATCATGGCATCTGGTCCCATCACTTCATGGCAAATAGATGGAAAAACAATGGAAATAGTGTCAGACTTTATTTTTTGGGGCTCCAAAATCACTGCAGATGCTGATTGCAGCCATGAAATTAAAAGACGCTTACTCCTTGGAAGGAAAGTTATGACCAACCTAGATAGTATATTAAAAAGCAGAGACATTACTTTGCCAACAAAGGTCCATCTAGTCAAGGCTATGGTTTTTCCCGTGGTCATGTATGGATGTGAGAGTTTGACTGTGAAGAAAGCTGATGGCCGAAGAATCGATGCTTTTGAACTGTGGTGTTGGAGAAGACTCTTGAGAGTCCCTTGGACTGCAAGGAGATCCAACCAGTCCATTCTAAAGGAGATCAATCCTGGATGTTCATTGGAGGGACTGATGCTAAAGCTGAAACTCCAATACTTTGGCCACCTCATGCAAAGAGTTGACTCACTGGAAAAGACTCTGATGCTGGGAAAGGTTGGGGGCGGGAGGAGAAGGGGATGACAGAGAATGAGATGGCTGGATGGCATCACCGACTCTGTGGACATGAGTTTGAGTGTACTCCGCGAGTTAGTAATAGACAGGGAGGCCTGGTGTGCTGTGATTCATGGGGTCGCGGAGAGTCGGACACGACTGAGCGACTGAACTGAACTGAAATGAGTCAAGGCTATGGTTTTTCCAGTAGTCATGTATGGATGTGAGAGTTGCACTGTAAAGAAAGCTGAGTGCCGAAGAATTGATGATTTTGAACTGTGATGTTGGAGAAGACTCTTGAGAGTCCCTTGGACTGCAAGGAGATCCAACCAGTCCATCCTAAAGGAGATCAGTCTTGGGTGTTCATTGGAAGGACTGATGTTGAAGCTGAAACTCCAATACCTTGGTCAAATGAGTCAAAGCTGACTCATTTGAAAAGACCCTGATGCTGGGAAAGATTGAGGGCAGGAAGAGAAGGGGATGACAGAGGATGAGATGATTGGATGGCATCACTGACTCAATGGACATGAATTTGGGTAAACTCCGGGAGTTGGTGATGGACAGGGAGGCCTGGTATGCTGCAGTTCATGGGGTCACAAAGCGTCGGACTCGACTGAGCGACTGAACTGTACTGAACTGAACTTTTATCAAGTGCCTTCCATGCATTCATTTCTTTCGGTTCTTTCAGCATGCATTGAGCACCTACTGAATTTGCTTTGGAGATACAGAAACTAAGATCTCATCTTTGGGCAATCAAGACAGTGTGTTATGTGTTAGGTTGCTGGACCACACAGGGTAGGGGTCTCCCGTTACAGGTGGCTGCAGAGAGATGACATGAATGGGACCAGAGAATTTTCCAAAGATGGGGACACTCAGAATTACATCCTTAATGGGCCAAGCTAGATCCAGAAATACACAGGAGGATAAATGCATGGCCTCTATCCTCAAGGAGCTGAAACTCAACACAGGGTGCTCTATCAGTCTACAGAATAGTAGGATTACATACATAAGTACCACAGGCAAAGTACTGAGAAAGGGCAGTCATTTCTCATTTTTTCTTGATGAATTGGATTATCAGCTATTTCTCTTTTTTCATTGAATTTTATTTGGCATATAACATGTGTATATTAAGGTGTACAACATGTTGATTTGATACATTTATGTTATAACGACTACCATTGTAGTGATGGTTAGCACTTCTATCACAGCACATAGTTACCACTTATTTTTGGTGGTTTTAAATATTAAAATCTAATCCTCTTAGCAAGTTTGATGATGATAGTACAATATTCTTTCCTATATTCACTTGAGTGTACATTAGATCTCTAGGACATATTTGTCTCTCACTGCATGTTTGTAGTTTTAACAAACATCTGTTCTCTCCAGCTATTTCTAAGACTGAATATTTGAACACAGATGTCTCAACAGGGAAAACTGACTGAAGTCTACTGGTCCCTTAGTGTTACAAATATGGGTGACTCCTCAGATCTTTCAAATAGCAGATAAACCTAGAGAGTAAAGGAGATTACCTATCTTCAAGATCAGGGGAAAAAGAGTTCGCATAACCGAGTACCATTCTTCCCTGATCAAAGGAATTAATCTGGGTCAACATGGCTTGGCCACAGGTAAACAGGGATCTGCCAAATACCCCTCTAATCTCCTCATGACTATTCCAAAGCAAAAATACAAAAATTCTGACACTTAATGAAGAGATGATGACTCTTTTAAATAAGATAGACAGGGGCTTCCCTGGTGACTCAGTGGTGAAGAATCCCCCTGCCAATGCAGGAGATAAGGGTTCCATCCCCGATCCAGCAAGATCCCACATGCTGCGAAGCAGCTAAGCCCATGCTGCTGCTGCTGCTAAGTTGCTTCAGTCGTGTCCAATTCTGTGCAACCCCATAGATGACAGCCCACCAGGCTCCGCCGTCCCTGGGATTCTCCAGGCAAGAACACTGGAGTGGTTGCCATTTCCTTCTCCAATGCATGAAAGTGAAAAGTGAAGTCGCTCAGTCGTGTCCGACTCTTCGAGACTACCGCCTACCAGCACATGCACCATAATTATTGAGCCTGTGCTCTAGAGCCCAGAAGTCACAACTACTGAGCCCATGTGTCACAGCTACTGAAGCCTGTGTGCCCAAGGGCCCATGGAACAAGAGAAGCCACTGCAATGAGAAGCCTGAGCACCAACTATAGAGTAGCCCCCACTCGCCACAGCTAGAGAAAGCCCAAGTCTCAACAAAGACCCAGCTCAGCCAAAAGTAAATTAATTTAAAATAATAATATATACTGGTTTACAGAGCCACTGGGCAATATTAAACTGTGGCCTTTAATCCCATCTGTGATCAGGAAGGCTCAAATGCTACTCACTTTAGGATTGTTTTCAAAGTTTGAGTTTACCACCCAGCACAGCCCTCACACATGCCCACATAATCTCTTTTCTACCAAAACTGACTTGTTTCATGCTGCAAAGAACAAAGCTCCCCATTTATGTGTGAACATTCAAAGGACCCCACCATTGGGAGCCTAAGAGACTGCCACATAAAGTGTTGGGATATTTGAATTGCAAACCACAGCCTGAGGACCTTAACAGATCTAATCTGGGACATGTTCCAAGCTCAAGAGCATCTCTGCATGGAAGCATCTCTCACAGTCAGTTTCTCAGGCCATTTCCCAGCTCCACACGTCCACTTCCCCAACTGTTTCTAAAGCGAACGTTTATAGTCTGTTTCCATATTTTGCTACAAGGTATTTAAGGTTTTGACAAATACTAAGTGACATTGCCACCATTCCAGTGAAAACTGGTGACCTGGAACTAATGCCGATGACTTGGTTGTGGCCAAAGATATTTTATAATCGGTCAGTAATGTTCAGCAGAATCCTGCCCCAAATGCCTCTTTCACATCCTAGAAACATGGTGTAATTTCAGTCTTTAATAAATCCACAGTGCATGTTAAATCATCACAAAACTGAAGCTTTATCACACTCAAGCTTGCTCTTTTTTAAAAAAAAAACAAGATGTTTTCAGAATCTCTTTTCTTAATAACACATAACACATTTGGCATGGGGGATACTATACATTATTAATGGAACAATTGTTACTTCTAATTGCCCAATGCCTAGGGATTTCTGGATCCAATTAGAGTGGATTTGTGCCATTTATCTTGCAATCCCACTAGAAGGACATGGTACTATATGACCTTTGTTTGTTTTTAAAGGCAATTTTAGTAAACTATAGCAAGGTGAGGGACATTTTTCAAATAACGCAATTAATATCAGAGGTGGTGAGATAACTGTCATCCCATGGAAAATAATAAGCAAATGCAACTAACATATCAAGATGTCAATTATGAAGAATTTCTGTTTTCAAAAGATGTACACGCATCCTCAATTGTGTCCAAATCTTTGCAACCCCATAGACTGTGGCCCACCAGGCTCCTCTGTCTATGTTATTTTCTAGGCAAGAATACTGAAGTGGGTTGCCATTTCCTACTCCAGGGGGTCTTCCCCACTCATGGATCAAACCTGCCTCTCTTGTGCCTCCTGCATTGGTAGGCAGATTCTTCACCACTGTGCCACCTGGGAAGCCTCTTTTAAAATACAGAATATTTCAAATATACCCTGCTTATTTCTTGTGTACTCAGCTTTACAAAATAGAAGAAAGAGGGTTTGGGGTTTTTTGCTTGTTTTAAATAAGTCGTCTTAAAGAAAATTTCCAAAATAAAACAAACTGCCCAAAAGCCAATTAAATAGTCTTTTTCAGAAAGGAAGTGGCATTACATACTCATCATGAATATAGACAAAGAACTTGAAGCCTCAGTCAATATTATGATATTATGTGAACCTGAGCAAGGCACTTCATCTCTGAGATGAGATAGCTAGGCCTGCCCACCTCTTATGAGTAACTAAGGGTCAGTTCAGTTCAGTCACTCAGTCGTGTCCGACTCTCCGAGACCCCATGAATCACAGCACGCCAGGCCTCCCTGTCCATCACCAACTCCCGGAGTACACTCAAACTCATGTCCACAGAGTCAGTGATGCCATCCAGCCATCTCATTCTCCGTTGTCCCCTTCTCCTCCCGCCCCCAACCTTTCCCAGCATCAAAGTCTTTTCCAGTGAGTCAACTCATCGCATGAGGTGGCCAAAGTACTGCAGTTTCAGCTTTAAGATCAGTCCCTCCAATGAACATCCAGGATTGATCTCCTTTAGAGTGGACTGGTTGGATCTCCTTGCAGTCCAAGGGACTCTCAAGAGTCTTCTCCAACACCACAGTTCAAAAGCATCGATTCTTCGGCAATCAGCTTTCTTTACAGTCCAACTCTCACATCCATACATGACCACGGGAAAAACCATAGCCTTGACTAGACGGACCTTGGTTGGCAAAGTAATGTCTCTGCTTTTTAATATAGTATCAAGGTTGGTCATAACTTTCCTTCCAAGGAGCAAGCGTCTTTTAATTTCATGGCTGCAATCAGCATCTGCAGTGATTTTGGAGCCCCAAAAAATAAAGTCTGACACTGTTTCCACTGTTTTTCCATCTATTTCCCATGAAGTGATGGGACCAGATGCCATGATCTTTGTTTTCTGAATGTTGAGCTTCAAGCCAACCTTTTCACTCTCCTCTTTCACTTTCATCAAGAGGCTTTTGAGTTCCTCTTCACTTTCTGCCATAAGGGTAGTGTCATCTGCATATCTGAGGTTATTGATATTTCTCCCAGCAATCTTGATTCCAGCTTGTGCTTCTTCCAGCCCAGCGTTCCTCATGATGTACTCTGCATATAAGTTAAATAAGCAAGGTGACAATATACAGCCTTGACGTACTCCTTTTCCTATTTGGAACCAGTCTGTTGTTCCATGTCCAGTTCTAACTGTTGCTTCCTGATCTGCATACAGGTTTCTCAAGAGGCAGGTCAGGTGGTCTGGGATTCCCATCTCTTTCAGAATGTTCCACAGTTTATTGTGATCCACACAGTCAAAGGCTTTGGCATAGTCAATGAAGCAGAAATAGATGTTTTTCTGAAACTCTCTTGCTTTCTCCATGATCCAGCGGATGTTGGCATTTTGATCTCTGGTGCCTCTGCCTTTTCTAAAACCTGCTTGAACATCTGGGAGTTCACGGTTTACATACTGCTGAAGCCTGGCTTGGATAATTTTGAGCATTACTTTACTAGCATGTGAGATGAGTGCAATTGTGAGGTAGTTTGAGCATTCTTTGGCATTGCCTTTCTTTGGGATTGGAATGAAGACTGACCTCTTCCAGTCCTGTGGCCACTGCTGAGTTTTCCAAATCTGCTGGCATATTGAGTGCAGCACTTTCACAGCATCATCTTTCAAGACTTGAAATAGCTCCACTCTAATTCCATCACCTCCACTAGCTTTGTTCGTAGTGATGCTTTCTAAGGCCCACTTGACTTCACATTCCAAGATGTCTGGCTCTAGGTCAGTGATCACGTTATCGTGACTATCTTGGTCATGAAGATCTTTTTTGTACAGTTCTTCTGTGTATTCTTGCCACCTCTTCTTAATATCTTCTGCTTCTGTTAGGTCCATACCATTTCTGTCCTTTATCGAGCCCATCTTTGCATGAAATATCTAAGCGACGATTATTGAAAGCACACAGCACTCCTGTGGGACAGGGAATTCTGAGCCTTTTAAAACAGTCACTTTGAGAGCATAAGACATGTTCAAGGTCACAGAGTCCTTCTCAGGTTGGTATTAACTGTCCCAGTTTGCCCAGGACTGGGGGCAGGACTCCCAACAAGCATGACGTTGAGTGCTAACACCAGCAAAGTCTGGGGCAGTCTATGGGTTGGCCACTGAACATCCTATTACTTGGCTCATGTTAGAACTCTGTGCTGGGAATGGACTTTATAGTTGTCAGCTACAAATTGGCACTCACCTGTCAACTACAGATTGGCACTTGCCAAGAGCATTTGCCAGTGACTGAACAACAATAGCAAGGGCATTTGTCATTTGCTTGTGCTGCTGCAGCTGCTGACCTTCAAAACCTCCTGAAGGGAATTCAGGGTGGAGAGTGAGGCACTCTGTACTCCAGGGAAACTGGTGGAACAGCTCTATAGATAGTTAGATATTTTTAGGAACTGATTTCATGATCCTAATTCTTGTATCTCCTCATATCTAGAAAAGCACTAAATCCCTTCATGGTGACATCAGCTCCTCATGTCATGACTAACACAAGACCTTTTGCAAGTAAGTGCTTGATTGTATTGAACTCTCCCTTCACCCAAATCTTATTATTGACCTACCCCCACTGCCTTTCTGGAGCAGTCTCTCAGAGTTATCTGAAGTGCTATCTCCCGGGCTGCAGTCCTCAGTTCAGTTCAGTTCAGTTCAGTCGCTCAGTCGTGTCCGACTCTCCGCGACCCCATGATTCACAGCACGCCAGGCCTCCCAGTCCATCACCAACTCCCGGAGTTCACTCAAACTCATGTCCACAGAGTCGGTGATGCCATCCAGCCATCTCATTCTCTGTCATCCCCTTCTCCTCCTGCCCCCAACCTTTCCCAGCATCAGAGTCTTTTCCAGTGAGTCAACTCGTCACATGAGGTGGCCAAAGTATTGGAGTTTCAGCTTTAGCATCAGTCCTTCCAATGAGCACCCAGGACTGATCTCCTTTAGAATGGACTGGTTGGATCTCCTTGCAGTCCAAGGGACTCTCAAGAGTCTTCTCCAACACCACAGTTCAAAAGTATCAATTCTTCGGAGATCATCTTTCTTCACACTCCAACTCTCACATCCATACATGACCACTGGAAAAACCATAGCCTTGACTAGACGGACCTTGGTTGGCAAAGTAATGTCTCTGCTTTTTAATATACTATCAAGGTTGGTCATAACTTTCCTTCCAAGGAGTAAGCGTCTTTTAATTTCATGGCTGCAATCAGCATCTGCAGTGATTTTGTCCTAATTTTGCCCCAAATAAAACTTAACTTGCAACTTTCACATTGTGCATCTTTTTAGTCAACATAGTATATGATCAATTATTTATATCTTTTGAGCCAACAAATTTTGATTCTTTAGAATTCAGTTGGCTTTTTGAAATAAACATTTAGAACACCCCCCTCCCCCCGCAATGGATTTTCAAGGTGGGCGAAAAGTTTGATGTAAAAAATGAGAAGTGTTCATCAGTTATAGAGTTTTCTTTTTTGAGAGGTTCAGAAACTAAATTAAAAAAAAAATTTTAATCCAGAAGGATTTTATAACCTTACTGCTCAAAGTGCATCCACAGGATTAGCAATATTGGTATCACCAGAACTTGTTAGAAATGGACAAACCTATCCCACCCCAGACCTGCATCAGAATCTGCATTTCTGGAAGATTGTTGGGTGTCTGAAGCCATGACCATTTGAGGAAATTAAAGACATTATTGTAATTTATATTGTTTATTGTTGTGCCTTGTGAATTCTAGTTTCAGAGTCGAGAAGACTATAAAATGTAATTCAAGTCTAAATGAGAAAAAGCAAGTTTCTGACACATGTGGAGAAGTCTGTTTTGGAGTGGGAGATTTGAGGGGCCAATAAACACACATGTGTGGGTCAATTTAGTATTTGGACGTACTACTCTGGGACTAAGCAAGTTCCAAAGGGGTATGTACATGATTTCCTTTTGTAAAATGATCAGGGGAGCTGTCAGCATAGGACTGTACCAGATAATAAAGGGATAAAGGATTTTATAGAAGACAGCATTCCAGGCCTAGAGGGCAGCACAAACACCCTTTGGCAAAAGGAAAAAGGAAAGCAAAGCAAAACCAAAAAGGGTGATAAGCAAAAAGTAACTAAAAGTTTTCTAAATCTGTGTCTCTGCTTTGTAAGTAAGTTCATTTGTATCATTTCTTTTTAGATTCCATATATAAGGGATGTCATATGATATTTCTCCTTCTTTATCTGACTTATTTAACTCCATATGATGCTCTCTAGGTCCATCCATGTTGCTGGGGGGAAGGGATAGTTAAGGAATTTGGAAAGGTCATGTACCTACTGCTATATTTAAAATGGATAACCAACAAAAACTTATTTCATAGCACATGAAACTCTGCTCAATGTTATGTGCCAGCCTGGATGGGAGGGGGTTTTGGGGGAGAATGGATACATGCATATGTATGGCTGAGTCCCTTCACTGTTCACCTGAAACTATCAGAACATTGCTATTTGGCTATACACCAATACAAAATGTTTTTGGTGTTTAAAAAAATGTTTTTTTAAAAAGCAACTAAAAGTGAAATCTAAATGGATGACCATAACATGGTAAATTGAAATAATACAAAGGTTTAAAGGCTTTGCTTCCTAAAACAGAAGGTACATATTGTAACAGCATTTACAATAGAAGTCTGAATCCAAAATTCTAAATATTTCAAATGGGAGAGCCAGGAGACTGAGTATAAAGTTTTATTTGTGTGTGTATGCACGGACATTTATGAACAGGAAACATACAGCCTTCTTTTTGCCCATGGGGCATAAATTTACAGGAAGTGATTGGGCATATGGACACAAAGAAGACACTAAGATCTCTTGAAGTGAATGAGGAAAGGACAAAAGAGAAAATTTAAGTGGTTTTCAATGAAAAAAATAGTCTCCTAACGAAACCAAGTGTCAAAAAGGCAATAAAATTTCAAAGTACAAGTTATTTAGATATAAGCACAATAATCAAGAATACTTCATTCTTATCAAAATGGGGATGCAGCTGAATGCAAAGAAAATATATAGCTTTAAATAGTTTTTTTAAATTGAATATAATTAAATTAATATCTCAAAATTACTAAAGGAATTAAGGGACCTAATGAAATAAAATGAACTTTAAAAGGATGGAAAAAACATGAAATAAATTGGCTAATAATCAATTTATATATTAGCTGATTCAACAAACATTTATTAAATAGTGCCTAGGAGCTGTCTTTGTTGTTGTTTGCTTTTTCCTACTTTTCTAGACTCAGTAAATAGCAGTGAAGGAAAACCATTACCAAATAGATGAACAAAAAATAATGGATGAATAATTGATGTAGACATTCCACCTTCAGTGAGAAGGAGCATAACTCCCTACTCTCTAAGTATAATATGGAAAGGAGGTGGGGGAATAGTAACTTTACTGTAGAGAAACCAGAAAAACATTAATCAGCCAGGTGATCAAGATAAACATCAACTGTGATATATTCTGTTCATAGTATGTACCTTTGATATGATGTGATGACAATGGCACTTTATCACCCTGGGCTTCCTCCTCAAGCCCCATAACCCCAGTGTAATTATGAAAGAAAAATCAGACACATTTCAAGAGAAGAGCATCCTACAAATTGCCTGACCAGTGCTTTTCAAAACTGTCAAGGTTATGAAAAGCAAGGAAACACTGAGACACTCTGGTAGCTAAGAGGACCCTGAAGAGAGAGGGCAACCAAATGTCAGTGTGGTATCCTGGAGAGGATCTTGGAACAGAAAAAGAACAGTAAGTGAAACTAAGGAAATTAAGGGATTCCCAGGCTGTCCAGTGGTAAAGACAGTGCTTTCACTGCTGGGGACATAGGTTCAATCCCTGGTTCAGAAACTAAGACCCCGCAAGCCATGTGGAAGAGTCAAAAAAAAAAAAACTAAGGAAATTCAAATAAAGTATGATGGTAGTAAGTTAATACAAATAATAATGTAACATTAAATGTGACTAACATAGCATACTTATGTAAGATGCTAATAACGGAGAAAACTAGATATAGAGTATATGGGACATTACTTTGCTGACAAAGGTCCGTCTAGTCAAGGCTATGGTTTTTCCAGGAGTCATGTATGGATGTGAGAGTTGTATTATAAGAAAGCTGAGCACCGAAGAATTGATGCTTTTGAACTGTGGTGTTGGAGAAGACTCTTGAGAGTCCCTTGGCCTGCAAGGAGATCCAACCAGTCCATCCTAAAGGAGACCAGTCTTGGGTGTTCATTGGAAGGACTGATGCTGAAGCTGAAACTCCAATACTTTGGCCACCTGATGAGAAGAGCTGACTCATTTGAAAAGACCCAGATGCTGGGAAAGATTGAGGGCAGGAGGAGAGGGGGACGGCAGAGGATGAGATGGTTAGATGGCATCACCGACTCAATGAACATGGGTTTGGGTAGACTCCGGGAGTTGGTGATGGACAGGGAGGCCTGGTGTGCTGCGGTTCATGGGGTCACCAAGAGTCAGACACGACTGAGTGACTGAACTGAACTGATATGGAATTCTCTGCCCTAGCTGGTCATGCTTTTCTGTAAACTTAAAAATGTTCTAACAAAGTCTATTTGAAATTTTAAAAATAAGTGGATGAGTTCAGATAGTGATGTGTGCTGTGCTTAGTTGCTCATTTGTGTCTGACTCTTTGCAACCCCATGGACTGTAGCCCTGTCAGGCTTCTCTGTCCATGGGGATTCACCAGGCAAGAATACTGGAGTGTTTCCTTCTCCAGGGGGTCTTCCCAACCCTGAGATCAAACCCATGTCTCACGCATTGCAGGTGAATTCTTTACCATTTGAGCCACCAGGAAAGCAAAGTTACAAAGAATGTGAGATAGGATAATGTAACAGGATGTCCTGGGATGGGAGGATGGCTGGGAAGGGTGATCAGCAAAATTTCCTCTGCGGCATTTGAGCTGAGACTCCCATAATGAAGGAGGGAGAGCTCAGGGAGAAATCTGAGGGGAGATGTTCCAGAGAGAGGGACAAATTGAAACACGTATGTTGTCATATGTGAAACGAATCACTAGTTCAGGGTCAATGCATGTTATAGGATGCTCGGGGCTGGCATGTGGGGATGACCCAGAGGGAGGATAAAGGGAGGAGGGAGGTGGGAGGGGGGTTCAGGAGGGGGAACTTATGTAAACCCGGGGTGAATTCATGTCAATATATGGCAAAACCAATCAATATAATATTGTAAAATAATTTGCCTCCAATAAAAAATAAATTAATTACAAAAAAAAAAAAAAGCAAAGGAGCAATTAAATTGAAAGCTGGTTATTCAGAAAGACAAAATAAGCAACTCTCTGGCATCCTGATTAAGGAAAAAAGATAAAAGTATACAATGCAAAGACTAAGAAATACGTTATTGATGTATATTGAGAAATGAAAAGATTATGTGCAGTTCACTGACATTGCATTGGGAACTGAATATTTTTTTAAGTAAAATACAGATGACTAAAAGCAATAAGGCTGAAGAAAATAGAATAAAAAAATTTTAAATATTGCTACAGATCTATTGTTTAAAAGTAGGCAAATAAACAGTCCATGGAATTCTCCAGGCAAGAATAGAGGAGTGGGTAGCCATTTTCTCCTCCAAGGGATTTTCCCAACTCAAGGATCAAACCCACATCTCCTGAATTGCAGGCAGATTCTTTACCATCTGAGCCACCAGGGAAGCCCTGTAAAATTTTAAGCAATAGACAATTCATATATAATTCAAATTATGTCAGAGAAAAGAAAATACGTTTTATAATTAACTTTGTTAAGACAGTATATCTTAATACTGAAGCCTGTTAAACTCGGCTTAGACAAAGAAATTCCAATTTTATTTAAAAAGTTAAATGTATTAAATAGAATGTTAGTAAATTGTTTTCAGCCTTATAATAAACTGTGACCAAGTATAGTTTATTTTAGTTACATAAGGATGAATCAACATTTCTATCCATTGAATTTATATTAACAAATCAAAACAAAAATATGTAATTATATCCTTAGATGCTGAAATCACAACACTTTTGCAAGAATCTTGACTTTAAGTAAAAGAAACACCACTGGAAGCTTTGTAAACATGAGAAACTGTTTACTAGAAACCAAAACAAACCATATTCATATTAAAGTCATAAATATCTCCTTCATTGCTATACTTTTCAACATCACTTTAGAGCAGCTAGCAGATGTAATAAGATGTGAAAATGAAATATATAGATATAAATATTGGGAAATACTATATAAAAACAATAATTATTCATTAAATTGTGCATATAGATATATAGAACATTCACAATACACAGCACAATCTTTTAAAAAGCTCAGAGACTATATTAAGGCAACTGAGAAATAAGATAAACACAAACAAAGAGTAATGCTATCTATACTACACAGTAACAAGAAAGAAAATAAAAATCTCAAAACTTTATTTTTTTATTTTTGAGAGAGAGAAATATCTGGCTGCATAAAATTTTGCTACATCATGGAAATAGTTTTATTTTTTAAGGGTCCATAAATTCAGGTATTCAATTCTCCTGAGATGACCAAGTATCAATGAGACAAAAAAAAATAGTACTGCATTTGACAGAACCTCAGAATATTGAAATAATAATTCCCCAGAAGGCAAACATCAACAGAACTCAGCTATTCTGCCAAGCTAATCGGTCCAACTGCCCATGTTTCCTATGTTTAAACTGGCTGTTTCTGGTTGTCTTCAGATGTATAATCTATTCCCAGCATAGAATTAATTACTGTGTGTTGATGAGACATGTTAACCACCTCCCACTCCCACCTCTGGGCTTTCAGCTTGAAGAGGAGAGAGAAAGCCATTTCCAAGGTACACAGCTTAGAAGGCCTGAAGGCTGTCTCTTTGATGTGGCCTTTTGGTTTCACTGACTCATCCTCAGAGAAAACATGCTGAAGTTGTTGCAAAGACCATCTGAGATCTCTGCAGTGGTCAGCAATAATACATCTCTTTACAGTGCCTGCCTGCACCAACCAGGAAGCACAGAGAACCAGGGTAACCTGCTTAAGAGAGCTGTGGTTTCCATAGCAGAACAAGGTTTGTATTTTATACATAAAGGAGAGGATTCTTTTTATTTTACTTTTTAGCAATTACACCTAAACCTCAAAAGTAAAGATTTCTTCCTATTACCAATATCAAACAGGGAGATGGAGAGTGGAAATGATGCTGATAAAGAAGAAAGTGAGAGGTGAGAAAATTTCCTTTATCATGAAAGCAAGAACAAGGAGTAAGTTTTCCACGCAAGTGAGAAGAATCAAATCTATTTATGTGAAAATAAAAATTAAGAAAACACAACCCAAGAACCCAAGAATTGTTAATGAGTATAACTTTTGAGTGAAATTGTCCATATATGAGAGAGTCCTATTGAGAAGAAACAAATATGTTTCCCTCTGAAACATACACATTTTGCCAAACACTTGAATCAGATAAATATCCAAGTCATGGAATATATCACTATATCATTCCTTAACCTTAGCAAGTTAAGTTGAAAAATGACTTTTCTATGAGTGCCTAATGTTGCCCACAGCAAGAGCTCATTAAACTGTGAAGAGGGAATATCACCGTTTACAGTTGAACGGCGCAGCTAATACTACTGCATTATCTGTACAATGCAACAAGCTTACCATCATTATAGTTTCATGAGATACAATAAAAACTGTTTATTAATTATTCATATTTTGTTTCTAGTATACAGGACCCAAAAAAATATATACAAGAGAAACAGAAGTGTTGTTACCCTAAACATTTAGTTTTGTCAACAGAAGACTCAGCTGAGATTCAAAACATTGGATTTCAGACCTCATAGCAGCACTGATCACTTGAGCACTTTGAGAGTTCACCATGCCCTTCCCACAGGCTGCTCAGATGTTCCCAGTGCCTGTTGCCACTACTAAGCCAGGGATAAACATACCATCAAGATTACCATCCTGTGCACAAAGTCAGCTCCAAATCAGTTCTGTCAGATAGTATATTAAGGCCAATCTTTTAACCATCAAACTGGCCCTGCCACATACCTGCTCACGAAGATGATGTGTTAATTTCACTAATATCTAACTCCCCTGACAGCTCAGTAGCAAATGGTAAGTATTTTATTCATCAGGATAGTCTCAGAACCTGCAGGAGTATTTGGACCACACATGCATGCATACTTAGTGGTGTCTGACTCTTTGTGACCCCATGGACTGTAGCCCACCAGGCTCCTCTGTCCATGGGATTCTCCAGGCAAGAATACTGGAATGGGTTGCCATTTCTTCCTGCAGGGGGATCTTTCTGACCCAGGGATTGAACCTACATTTCCTATAGCTCCTGCATGAACAGACAGAGCCTTTACCACTGAGTCACCTGGCAAGCCCTACCTGGCACATGGAAGACAATACATACTTATGTTGAATGGAGCCTATAAGAATCTTTTAACTTTGTGCATCTGTAAAATGAGGACATTATAATTTCTTTAACTACTTCTGCATTGTTTCTTCTTTTACCACCATATTAAACATTGCTGGGATTAATACTTTACTCGTGTGATTTTTCCATATTTTGAGTTCTCAAAAGGAGAATTAATGGGCCAAAGAATCAGAACATTTTTAAGATTCTTGCCAAATGACTTACATGAACAATGTCATAAGTAAACAAGAAAAAATAAATTTTAACACTTGTCATGAAGATTAGTTATTAAAGGTTTTTAAAAGAGTGGATAACTTGAGGGGAGAATGAAATGCTAATGATATTTTGTTGTAATTTGAGTGGAATTAATTTTGTAAATTGAATATTTTTTTCTGGTAGTTATAGTTTCTTTATTTTTGGTCCATCAACTGAAGAACTACTCCCCATTCTGTGTATGGGAGCCTTTCCCAGATACTTCATTAAACTTCGGCACCATAACATTTTCAACAGTTTGGTTCCTTTGATATTCCTTCTTAAAAGAACAACAGGAGCCTTAAAAGCTGAAGTTTAGGTGATCTTAATACTTCTATTGCCAAGGATCTCTTTACTCAATGGACTTATATGATAGACCAGGGCCCCTAAGATGATTTACACGTGTGTTGATAAATACCTTTGAAGGTTTTCATTCTGCCAGAATTAGTAAGTTATTTGGTAGAGGCAGGCTAGTTTTATGAGCCATAAATGATAGCTGAAGTAAGTTACAGTCAGGGACCAGCCCACACAAAGAAACTCTATACCTACCAAAGTTTCAGTGCTAATACAATGTGACCGCTGTCACCAAATCCTGTTACCTGTCTGGACAGAAAAGTGCTCAGCAACACACTAATAGCCCAGAAGGTAGAGAATTGAATTAAGGCCAACAAAAACCTTCGAGTGAATGGCAGATTCAAGATAATAGTGGAGTGATAAAATAAAACCTTCCCAGAAACCCAAGTCCTGATCAAATTGCTCTGTAAGTGCTTTGGGACTACTGGTCTATCTAACTTCTTTATGTTCATACAGCTCAAGTATTTTTGGTTTTGGGGATAGACCCATTTAGGAATGTGGAGACAATCTAGGCAATTTGCAACAAGGCCCAAGGTGGAATCTGGTTTGTAAAGCTCAGAGGTTGGTGTTATTGTATAAAAGTTTATATGTGACTTCCAAAACAAGGCATTCTCATTGTTCTAGATATTCATTGCTTAAATGCTTGGAATAAAAGTAAGAGCCCAAGAATACTTATAAAAATATTTTAGATTTGAAAGGTCAAACATTCTTAATGATAACCCAAGATGTGCACCTCTTTCTTTCATTGTTTACCTCTTCTTTCATTTCTATTTGGCTGAACGATGCTTAATAAGAAGAGACAAAGTATTTTTTAAATGTTCCTTTTCAAGAATCATTAATATATAAAGAGCTAAATGTCAACCACATTCTATAAAAAATTCATGTCAAGGGGAGCTTTGTCTCCCACTGGAGACCATAGCTGAGAGGAGGAGAGAAGATAAAGTACAGTGGTTAAGAATTGAGACTGGAGATGGACAGCCTTAGTCTAATACCAGCTCAGCCTCTATGAGCTGTACAATTTGGAATGTGTTGCTAAATTCCATACTCCTGAATCTCTTCTGCAAAATGGGGTTGATAATAACATTATCAACTTCATAGTGTTGTGATGATGAAGTGAGTTAAATATGTAAGAACACTCTGAACAATGTCCAGCACATAATACCAAGTATTCTCCATATGAGATTGTTAACATCTTGTGAATAGTATGTAAGTGTACTCTTTAGAACCAACATCACCAGGGTACACAGTAGGTGATTCATAAATAATTGCTGAATAAAAGGATGACTATAAAGACTTTTCTAATAGGATTTCTTGAAAGGACAGCATTTCCTTGTATCTTCGAAGTATGACAGCGCAACACAGGACTGACAATACAGGGACTTTTCAGAAACAATTCCAGGCTGCAGGGTGCATGTACCCAAACGCAGCGACAGAATGAACCATGAGGGAGTGATGAACGTGTCAGATAAACGACAATAAGAGTCTTAACGCAAATCCGAATGGCTGAATTAGTCAAGTACAACTTTCTTGGCATAGCCCAGGCCTGCCTTTCTACTCGTTACTGATAAAGCCACGACTATTACACCATCTGGAACGGGTCAAAATGCAGTGGAGATTCTGATCTCATCCTTAATTATTTCTTCATTCAAGTGGGGGTTGGAGAGTGGGTAGGAAAGTTTCAGGGGAGGATTTTTCAAATGACACAGATTCACAAATAAAATGCTCAGGAGCTGAGGTAGGCCTATTTAATCTCCAAGACATCTGAAACAACACAATGTCGGCAACAACTTATCCTGGAAAATCCCAGAGTCATTTTTAACTTTTTTTTTTTAATCCATGTACTTAGTAGTCACATCACTCACCACTAAAATGCAATTCTTATTTTTGGAGTTAGAAAGAGCAATATATTTCCTAGGAACCGCAAGATAATAGGATGGCTAGACACACAGCTCACATCATTCAAAATGGAGACAGACTGGCTTTACCAAGGTGGAACATAGCCAGCCTCTACAGTGTTTATCATGATCTGGGTGTGGCATCACCATTTTCACCTTAGACACAATGGGGCAAAAGAGTGGGCAAGGAAGTGAGTGAGATAATGACTGTATGATTGAATGAACACATGCAATGGAGTTAGAGAAGGTACTGACCTACAAAAGATTTTAGATGAAAGAGTCAGGGCTTTTCCCATTCATCAAATCTTGTTAAGAATGGATTTCACTTTGGATGTCAGCTTGTGGTTAGTGGCTACCATATTGGATGGTGAAGGCTAGGTGAATCCCCTTGACATCTCTATTCTTCTCTGTCTCCTTCACAATGCTTTTCTTTTTTATTAAATCTGCTACTTACCTACTGGGATGCCTCACTGGCTCCTGCTTTTGTGACTCTGTATACCTTCTACAAAACTGTTTAAGGGATACCTGACATTCTACATTGCCAAAATCTAACCCTTTGTCTTCTCCAGTAAAACAGCTATTCTTCATTAATTTGTTACTTTGGTCACTGGCACTATCCTCCACCTAGTTTCCCAAGCAGGGAACCATTCTCTCTTCCTAACTCCATCCAACTGGTTATCAATTCTTCCTACAATGATATTTCCCTTTCAAAAAAAATTTCTGAAAATCCATTCTCTACATCCCAAATACCACTGTACACTCTAAATTATCAATTCTTTCTTGTATTATAACCAATATTCTTCTAGCTCAGGGATTCTTGCTTATGGCTGCATGTTAGAATCATAAGGGGAATTGAAAACATGACCAGGGCTTGGATCCATTCAAAGAGATGTGGTTTTCTTCAGGATGGGGCAGGGCCTAGGCACTGCTGGATGAAGCATAAGCTGGAATCAAGATTGCCAGGAGAAATATAAATAACCTCAGGCATGGAGATGACACCACACTTATGGCAGAAAGTGAAGAACTAAAAAGCCTCTTGATGAAAGTGAAAGAGGAGAGTGAAAAAGTTGGCTTAAAGCTCAACATTCAGAAAACTAAGATCATGGCATCCAGTGCCATCACGTCATGGCAAATAGATGGGGAAATAGTTGCTGACTTTATTTTTTGGGGCTCCATTCCCAGTAGTCATGTATGGATGTGAGAGTTGGACTTTAAAGAAAGCTGAGCACCAAAGAATTGATACTTTTGAACTGTGGTGTTGGAGAAGACTCTTGAGAGTCCCTTGGACTGCAAGGAGATCCAACCAGTCCATCCTAAAGGAGATCAGTCCTGGGTGTTCATTCAGTTCAGTTCAGTCACTCAGTCGTGTCCGACTCTCCGCGACCCCATGAATTACAGCACGCCAGGCCTCCCTGTTCACCACCAACTCCCGGAGTACACTCAAACTCATGTCCACAGAGTCGGTGGTGCCATCCAGCCATCTCATTCTCCGTCGTCCCCTTCTCCTCCCGCCCCCAACCTTTCCCAGCATCAGAGTCTTTTCCAGTGAGTCAACTCGTCGCATGAGATGGCCAAAGTATTGCAGTTTCAGCTTTAGCATCAGTCCCTCCAATGAACATCCAGGATTGATCTTTAGAATGGACTGGTTGGATCTCCTTGCAGTATAAGGGACCCTCAATTGGAAGCACTAATGTTGAAGGTGAAACTCCAATACTTTGGCCACCTCATGCGAAGAATTGACTCATTTGAAAAGACCCTGATGCTGGGAAAGATTGAGGGCAGGAGGAGAGGTGGATGACAGAGAATGAGATGGTTGGATGGCATCACCAACTCAATGGACATGAGTTTGGGTAAACTCCGGGAGTTGGTGATGGACAGGAAGGCCTGGCATGCTGCAGTCCATGGGGTTGCAGAGTCAGACACGACTGAGGGACTGAACTGAACTGAATGTGACTTTAGTGGAGTCAGACTTCAGAATCACTCTTCTTGTTCTTATCTCTGGCTCTGGTTTTGTTCCCCTACAACCACACCCTGGAGAAGTACCAGGATGCTCCATCTATAATGTTCATCTACCCATTCTGCCTAAATCTCTTCAGTGATTGCCCAATGTCTAGAAAGTGAATCCCAAATTCCTTAACTTTCTGTGGCCTCTCTACTTATGCCCTGACACTGCCTCACATCTTTTGTTCCACTTACTTCAGCCCTGGGCTCATTCTCTCTTTTTTATTCACCATGTTGATCCCTATTCTTTACCTGGTTAGCACCTGGTTTGGTTTAGTCACTAAGTCATGTCTGACTCTTGTGACCCTGTGGACTGCAACCTGCCAGGCTCCTCTGTCCATGGAATTCCCCAGGCAAGAATACTAGAGTGGGCTGCCATTTCCTTCTCCAGGGAATCTTCCCGACACAGGAATTGAACCTGGGTCTCTTGCATTGCAGGCAGATTCTTTACCGACTGAGTGACTATTCATCCTTAAAGACTCAGCTTCAGCATCACTTTTCTAAGAAGTTTTTTCATTCTGACTTGCTTGTGTACCACTGCTCTGTGCGTGGCATACACTGTGCATATCTCTATCAGCACATTTGTAAGACATCATAAAACTGTTTACAGACACATGAATCGTCCACTTCCCTATGAGCTGGTTTTCTCAGGATACTCATGCCCTGTGCCTGTTGTCCCCTTATAGTTAGTAACAGAGCCCCATTTTAGTCCCAAGGATGTCTTAACATGGATGGGAAATTGACAGTCACCCTACCTGTGAGATCACAGAGGCCAGTAACCCAGTTCTACTCTTTGTTCCAATCTCCATGCCTAATACAATTCCTAAAACTTGGTATATGTTTATATGCTCAAAAAATGAAGGAAGGAAGAAAGGTATTATGTAACTGGCAAGCTATCTTATCCTCCTTCAGAAGCAACCTTTAGGAAAACCTATTGAAAAATCTAAATCAAGTTTTATCTCAAAGGAATGTCTGCGCTCCTATATTCACTATGGCATTATTCACATTTGCCAAGATACAGGGTTAACTTGTGTTCATCGATGGATGAATGGATAGTGAACATCTGAGATATGTGTACATACATGTACACACACATACAGACATACATACACACAGGAATGTTATTTGCTCTTACAAAAGAAGAAAATCCTGTCTTTTGTGACATGGATGATACTGAAGGACATTATGCTAAGTTCGTTAAGCCAAGTTCATTAAGCCAGACACAGAAAGACAAATACTGAACAATCTCACTTGTACTTGGAATTTTAAAAAGTGAAACTCAAAGAACCAGAGAGCAGAATGGTGACGTCTAGGGCTAAAAGGTGAAGGAAGTGGGGAGATTTGGTCAAAGGGTACAAAGTTTTAGTTTTTCAATATGATTCAGTTCTGGAGACCTAATACTATCTTGGTGACTACAGATAATAGCGCTGCATTATAGACCTGAAATTTGCTAAGGAAGTAAATGTTCTTACCACATAACCAAGTGCTCTGCCAGATGTGTTAATTAGCTCAATTTTGGTAATCTTTCACAATGCACACATACATCAAAACACCATGTTGTACACTGCAAACATACACAATTTTCATTTGTCAAACATACCACAGTACATCTGGGAAAAGAGAGAGAGGTGATTAAATTTACAGAAAACAACACAGAAACAGGGCTTCCCTGGTGGCTCAGTGGTAAAGAATCTGCCTGCAGTGAAGGAGACATGAGTTCAATCCCTGGGTCAGGAAGATCCCCTGGACATGGAACTGGAAACCCACTCTGGTATTCTTGCTTGGGAAATCCCATGGACAGAGGAGGATGGTGGGCTGTAGTCCATGCAGTCGCAAGGGTTGGACACAACTCAAGAGACTAAACCACCACCACCAAACACAGAAACAAACTGTAATTGCTCCTCAAAACTATGCCTATAAACTGTAGTTTTCTCACCTACCGTCACTTCGCATACCTCTAGATGTCCTCTGGGCCATAGGGATGTGGACAAGTCATCAGGTGGGTGAGGAACAAAATCTAGATGATTCCTGGGAATGACTCCAGCCTGTGTCTATTCTCAAAAGGGCAAGAATGCTTTTTGTGGCCAAAGATTTGGGCTCTGGTATCAGGCTACCTGCATTTGCATTGTGTTCTTCCACTGGGAGGGCACGTGACTTGGGTAAGTTTATATAAACTCTCTAATTCAGCTTTATAATGGAGAATAATGCACCTACTCACACAATCACAGAGAATTAAATGAGGAAAACTATGCAGGGAGATTATCATGATGCCTGTCACAGACAAAGCCCCAGAGAAACAGTAACCCTTATGCTTTTACCTATTTTATTTATTGGACTTAAAATAATATTTCACTTGAAAAAGGGATTTGGTTGCATTAAAAAGAAATACTTTGTGAAAGCACAGTTCTAGAAATGTTTGACTATAGAGATTTCAACCTGACTCTCCCTTGGGATCTTTGTAACTTGAGTGGCTGATGGAGCCAGTGTTACTCCTTTCCTCTGCAATTCAGAGACTCAAGCCCATGCCTTGCCTACTCCCTAGAACATGTTAGTGGCAAAAAAAAAAAAAAAAACAGCAACCCCTGACTTAAATTTCAGAGCAAGCCACAGGTGCTGATGGGTGCCAGCTTCTAGCAGCATGGCACAGAAAGAAATGAATGCTCTTGCCAGTGCTGGGAATATGACTGCAATATACCTATTACAAATATTTACCTTTTTAGCTGGAATACCAGGGGACACTAGAGTTTTTGTTTGAATAGAGCTTTGAGGCAGAACTCATTGAAATGACATGGAAAGCTTTGCATAAATCAACTCTTTTATGATTATATTTGTAACACATCATGCCATCAGACTGCAAAATAAAGCTTGGGAGGACAAAATAGTCCCAGTTATTTATATATAAGTCTTATGCCCAAAGCAGATTTGTGGATAACTTTGCATAAAATATAATAGGAGATATTTCATTCTTGGAAAAGGGGACTATCAATAGGGTTAAAAAGCTATGGAATTTGGGGGCTACAGTCTAGAGATTATAGCAGATGTCTTTGGAGTCAGACACACGTTTGAGAAAATAAAGCATTTTGAGTATCAAGAACCTAAAGTAGATGCAAGAAGCCTTAACTCTGATAGTAATAATAATAGTAATTATTTAAAAATTTATCTTATATTGGAGTATACTTGATTTACAATGTTGCATTGGTAATTATTAATAACATTATTTTACAAAATTACAGCAAAGATGATTAGGTTATTTTCATCTTATCCTATGTTATTTTTTCCTGCTGCTGTTTGTGATTTTTAGATCAATCCCCAAATATTCACATAGATTACAATCATTTCAATATTCTCCAAGGAGTTAGAGGATCATACCAAGCTATGAGAATGAGATTGAGGTATCTGTGTTTTTATGACCAGAAGGCAAGATAACTTGTCCTAAAACTGTTTGATCTTGTTACCATTTCTGCTGAATACTTTGAGTCACGCAAGGGTCCAGAACGCCGTTTATTCAAAGGCTTTCAGAAGAGAGATTACATCGACAGAAATTCAAAGCAAGCTGCTAAAAAGCTATATTAATCCAGATCCTGGGCTATTACACTAAATATTTGACAGGAATCCAAATTTTCCTGTAGCCTTCCACTAAGAAGATAATCTTTCATAATTTTAACTGTGAAAGGGGAGGACTTGATCTTTTGAAATGGAAAGGGTGAGCCTAATTGAATTTCCTTCTTTGGTTTCTTATTAAAGATGGGGCCAGATTGAATCATATTCAATAAATGATTATACATAGACATATTGATCTTCGCAGAAGTCGAAAATAAAATTAACAAAGCTAGAAAAAGATGTAGGGGGCAATGGCGCCAATTCAACACTTAAAGGGCCAGGCATATGTAAGAGCAAAGACCTATTTCAATGCAGTATATTTACGTGATTTCGGAACAGGCTGGGCCATTGTTTTTCATCGGCTCAAGAACTGAGTGGAAAATTGTACAATACCGAGCATCACCTTTGAGGGAAAAATGAACTTATAAATACCTCAAAGGATAATCAGGACAGACTATTCTGACCTGTCCGCTCTCCTAACTACCCACCAGATACACCACGATCCTGGTAGTTGTTGACCCGAGGGACACCCATCATGCTCCCTTCTCAGACCACCCACCTGTTTCCCAGCCACCGCAGCTCAGTTTTAAGGCTGTCGTCTTCCACAATGTTCTAGTAACCACAGAAGCACATTTTATAGACTAATAACTGTGATATGAGATCTGACAAGTACATTCAAATATTTAAAAACCGAAACTGTCGAAGAGTGCAGTCTCTATAATTACCATCTCCATAAAACTCTCCCTTCTGTAAACTTTTCTGGGATATTTTTTTCTTCTATATCTTAAACACTGGCATTTTAACAGATAATAGAAATGGCAACCCACTCCAGTGTTCTTGCCTGGAAAATCCCAGGGACGGGGGAGCCTGGTGGGCTTCCATCTATGGGGTCACACAGAGTTGGACACGACTGAAGTGACTTAGCAGCAGCAGCAGACTCATATCTCTATTTGTATAGTATACCCATGGCAGTGGTGTGAGTGCTTCCAGGGCAGACTGACTGACTCTTCTGTTCTTAGGTGACCATAGTACAAAACATACAGTAGGAGCTTAATTACTACTACTTCTCTAAATGCAGTTGGTGTATGTGCATGTGTTTGTGTGTGTGTGTTTGAGGGGAGGAGGTGGTACTAGTTTAGGAGCCAGAATCTGGAATTTTCATCCCATCCCTGACCTTTGACATCTGCGTGAGCCTGAATCAGTTTCCATATCTGTAGAATGGGCGTAATAACCCATAATGATGCCTACATTGTGATGATGTTATATGACATTTGTGCAGTGTCTGGCGTGCAGTGGAAGTTCAATTCATAGTCATTCCCTTGTTGAACAGAAACCATGACCCAATAAAGATTTGGGGATATGAGAAGGACTGGAGGGCAGTACTCATGAGCAAGGACATTGGAACCAGACTGCCTAAGTTCAAACCCCAAACCTAAACCTTCTGGCTGTGGAATCTGGGGCAAACTGTTTAACATTTGTCCATCTTAGTGTCCTCACCTGTGAAATATGGATACTAAAAGTATCCATGTCCTGAGAGAGTGAGGGTCACATGAGTTAATACCCGTATATCCCTTATGAGTGCTGAAACAGACAAGTACGTGGCTTTAGTATTACTGAGGATGACCCTACCTAAGACACACAAATGAACTTAGTTTATTTCAAGGTCTTTGAAACTCTGGATCTATAGTTCTGCAAAGAAAACATATATACTCGTTCCTTTAAAGCCCCACAAATAAAATAACATAACATACATACTGAGACAGTCCCCAGTGTCTACACACACACATCGGAGTTTCATCTCTTTCCTTCCTCTGGCACAACTCACTCCTCTGCTACCTGCAGTATCTAAAGGCCCACCAATTTATGATCTGTCATAACCAGCTAGGAAGCTGGCTTGAAAGAGAGACTTGAACTCAAAGCCAATATTCAGCTTGAAGACTGTTTGTCAGAATATGTCTTCTCTAGTCACGGTCTTTTGGTGAGCTAGAAGGGCCTTATCAAACATAGATGCTTGAAGAGCAAAGGCCTGGACTCAGAGCCCAGCATTAAGATGAACTTTCAGCAAAACACTGAATGAAGTTCATCAATGTCTAAATATGAAGCCTCTTCCAGCAGATTGGCTGTGTCAGCACAAAGTGCATTATAGAACTGGCTGGAAGTCTTCAGAGGATGGGGACACAAAGCGCTTTCCAAGAGTAGGTACAAATTACCAACACAGCTGCACATCAGTGAATATGCAGAATGATCTGGGGACTCCAAGAAATGGTAACAGAGTAAGTTCAGCATCAAGATGAACAATGAGCTAAGATAACAAACTAGTTCTGTGACTTACTCGGTATTTAAGTTCTTTGAAACAGCCCTCTGCTACCGACCACCTTCCCACACATCTTCCTTGCTACTGGCCTTGCCGCCTCCTCTTCTCTAGTCACCAGCCATTTACAATGACCTTCACAGGGCACTCCAGTTGCTTTATATAGTTCCCAAAATAGCTCAGGAAAACTCATATCATTACTGTGATTTTCATGTATATACTTATACCAGTCTTCTCTGTATCAATTTTGTTCTTTCTGTCCTTCTGTCATAGAAACTCTGCCAAGTACTGTTTTTTTTCTTATACCCAAGTAGGATTCAAATGCATTTCAAATCAGGGCAACAATGAGAATTGTGCCCACATGGCTTTCAGATGGAACAGAATGTAACAACTAAAAAGACCAAATGAAGAAACAGACAATGTGATTTCACAGGAAAATCTTAAGTACAGAGGAAGGCAGATTAGCAGAGAGTACCTGCAGCCCTTCACGGGAACATCAGGTAGATGTCCAATGAAACCCAAGTTCTTGGGAGAGGCATCAGACATAAAGGAGGCTATTCTGGTGGTCTGAAAGGGCAGCTATTGTCTCACAATGAAGCTCTGTTCAGTGACAGAAAAGGAGTCAGGGATACACATCAAGGCAGGAAGGAAGGGGAAGAGGAAATGGAATAGAGTTGCAGTGATTGAGCTGAATAAATGACTCTAGACAGTTATACAAACAGAGGATCTAGGGTGGCAATGACAGAGAGAACCATCCTCTGGAAAGACTTCCCTACTCCACTGTGCCCACCAAAACCCTCCTCATCTCTGAGTCACTGCAGAAATTCACATCCCTGTGACGACTCCAAGGCACCCAGTAACTCCCCTCTGACATCTGATGTACTTACCCTTGGTACCAGTGCTTGTCAACTAGGGGTGATTTTTGCCCCCACAGGGGACACTGAAAATGTCTAGAGACATTTGTGGTGGTCACATCTGGGAGGACGCTATCTCTCGTGGTAAACAACAGGGAGGCCACTAAACGTCCTACCATGCACAGGACAGCCACACAACAGAGGGTTAATCACGCAGTGGTTGAAAACGCTGCTCTGTATCACTCTCTGGCCCCAAATCCTCAGGGCCTTGAACTTTAGCTCCATTTACTGGGTATATGCATTGAGTCTCTGTGCACCGTTAGGTATTTTTGGAACATGGACCACACGATCCTTCATACCATTGCCCAGTAAGCTGGGCACAGGGCCTTGCAAGTGATAGGCAGTGTATGAATGAGGGGAGAAGAGAAAAGACAAGATGTGTCTATTTTTTTGTGAGTCAAGGCTGAAGGAAGTTAGCTGCCTTTTGTCAGCATTAGTGGCAAATCTCGCTGGGCACAGAATGGCATGGCAATTTCTACTTGATCAAGGGGTGAGAAGTAAGGGCTAGGCTGCAGCATCATTTCCATTAGTTGAAAGAAAACAATGAAAGATGGGCATTTTAAATGATGCTTTTACATATAATTTAGAGAAATGTCCCAAAGCTGTCCAAGCCAGGTAAAAATTCATCTGCCTGCCTCAGGATGCTACTGAGTTTCTGCCAGTCCTTCCCATGGCAATGACTGCAATGTACCTGGGCTTTGTGAAGCTTTAGCGGAGCAGAAATAACATAGACAACCTCTCACTCCCTCTTTTCGTCTTCTTCACCCTCTTCCCTACTCCACTTTTGTTGTATCTTCTTTCCATTCTGGTTGGCCAGGGCAAAGCACAAATCACTAACCCAGGTTGATGTGGCCAGCATCACCTCTGCCATAAAGCCCTCCTAAGGTCCACACCATGCTGGGCCTCGAGTGTGGCTCTCTTATTCTACTGCTTTATAATTGGTACCTCAAAAGTTGTTGCCCCACTGGGCTGAGGGCTGGCTCCCTGGTGCTATGACAATGCATTACCCACCTTTAGTCCAGCCAGCTCTGACGTCAGCACTAGGTACATATAACATACCCTATATGTGTCTGTTGAGCCCCTGAAAGGGGATACTTGTGGCCTCTGAGATGAAGCCAGTTCCCAGCCAGCATAGCATGGAAGCCTCGGGTCAGGCCACCTCAGATAGTTGCTTAGATTGCAGAGGCTGCAGGCTTGAAGACATTCCTGCCTGGGAAAAAAAGGTAGCCACAAAGTTTTTGTTCCAGAACATTCTTGCCATCAGCTGCATGTAAATTTCTGAATATTCATCTCTAATTTGCAGCTAGATGTTATTTTTAAGTGATAATGAACTGCTTTATTCCAAACACATATTTACCAAAATGTAGCTTTACTTTCTGTACTTGTTCTCTTAGATGGCTAAAAAAAACCCAAAAATAGAATCTTAAACTAGTCACTCCAGAGTTTTCTCAAGCCAGTGTCCCCAGAGATGCAGGCTTAAGGGATGTCAGAATGTGAACCTCACAGACTCCTACAGGGGAGGGAGAAGAGCTCTTCTCTTGTCCTTATCTTTCTATTCAGTGCTGGCCTTTGCTCTAACCTTGCCTCTTCTTCCTGGAATTTAACAAAAGCAAACAATCATGCTCCTCAGTGATGGGCACTGATTAGTCTGTAGGATCCCATAACTCCACTCAGACTACATGGCATGGCAAAGCACTGAGGTTCAGCCCATCCCTAGTAGGAACCTTTCTGTTTCCTTCTGATGTTCCTCCATGGACCTTCCTCTCTATAGCTCGATTTTGGACTCTACTTGCAGGAACTTTCTGAGAACTCTGAGCTGACTCTAGCCTCTCTGGCCTGAATCACCCTACCACTCCCACTGTGCCACATAGCCTAGGGCATGTGCCCCAAGGCAGCTGCTCTATATTTAGCCAGGCCACAGTCATGGACAGTCACACTTTCTTGTGACTCCCAAGCTTCAAGTAGGCTTCCATCAATTGCTGCCCCAGCTCATCCCTGAGTGACCCGCTCCCTTTTCATACATGATCTTTCCTCTGCAGTGCTGTTTCTCTGCTGGAAAAAGGGAGTGGGGAAAAGATGAGTAAAGGGACCAGTTGAGTACATTTTCATTCTCCTGGTGATCTTTCCTGTGTTTGAACTTAAGGGCTGACATTTGAAACTAGAAGTCAAGATTCCAACAAGCTTTTTCACTGATATGTTTCAAACAATTTCACACCACTGCCCAGGGCAACTGGCTGCTCCTTCCTAATTGAATGCAAGATGCTTAATCAACGTACAAGAACAACCTGGCAAGTGTAAAATTTTGAGACAGTTCAATTCCTAGTGAATGCTTTTAAACATGGCCCATGGTTTATTATTTTTTTAGTCTACTTCATTGTCCAAAATTCCCCTTCTCATGACTGACCTACACGAGGCCTTTAAATAAAGCTGGTAGGTGTCCAGGCCTCCAACATTTTGTCCCATTCTCCTGATGAGGAAAGAGATCAGAAAGAATGAAGGACTAATGTGCTCAAGTTTGGGGAACACAATCTAGAAAAGTGCCTACAGCATCTTAGGGCTGTTTAAGTACAATGGAACAACTAACATAAGGCCATGAGGACCCCAGAAACTTTCCAAACTATAAAGAATATTTTAAGACAAAAACTGGAAGGATTCGGTTTTTTTTAGAGCTATCCATCTTCTGGTATTGCTTTAAAAATACCTTCTTGATATAGTCTACAAGAGAGACCCACTGCACCTCTCTCTCTCTTGTCAAACAGGAGGATAATGAACCTTGTTCGCCTTATCCCAGCAGGGTGTTAAAAGGATAAAGTGAGATAACAGATGTAAGACATCAATCTCAAGTGAGGAGATGATTAGAAGTCTCTCCGAATGTTACCTGTGGGCACTGCCAGGTGCCTGTGCTTTCCCTCCTCACACCCTGATCTTTGGTTTCCCTCTTATCGGCTCAAGCAGAACAAGAGTTCACACTTGACTGCTAGCCCCTCTTAACCTAAGACCTGACACCAGGCCAGACAGTGGCCTCCTTGCTTCTTTGAATCCACCTAGTCTCTAAATCTGGAGACGGCAATGGCAGGCCACTCCAGTACTCTTGCCTAGAAAATCCCATGGACGGAGGAGCCTGGTAGGCTGCAGTCCATGCAGTCGCTATGAGTCTGACATGACTGAGCGACTTCACTTTCACTTTTCACTTTCACACATTGGAGAAGGAAATGGCAACCCACTCCAGTGTTCTTGCCTGGAGAGTCCCAGGGACGGGAGAGCCTGGTGGGCTGACATCTATGGGGTCACACAGAGTCGGACACGACTGAGGTGACTTAGCAGCAGCAGCAGCAGTCTCTAAATCGGAGAAGGCAATGGCACCTCACTCTAATACTCTTGCCTGGAAAATCCCATGGACGGGGGAGCCTGGTGGGCTGCAGTCCATGGGGTCGCGAAGAGTCAGACACGACTGAGCGACTTCACTTTCACTTTTCACTTTCATGCACTGGAGGAGGAAATGGCAACCCACTCCAGTGTTCTTGCCTGGAGAATCCCAGGGACGGGGAACCTGGTGGGCTGCCGTCTATGGGGTCGCACAGAGTCGGACAGGACTGAAGCGATTTAGCAGCAGCAGCAGCAGTCTCTAAATGTTCCCTCCTCAGCTAACGTTTTGAACCTTTACCCAATATGATTCTCCCATGGATTGTGCTCTCCATGCGAAGAACTGTTTTAATACTTTGCCTTTTAAGATCTCAAGGGGTGAGGAGAGATGTTAGTTGTTAATAAGAAGTGATTTCTTAGATCATTTTGTTTATCTCATAATAGGATGCTAAACATTGCTAAACATTCTCTTGTGACTGATTTATTTAGGAAATGAAATTATTAAAAGGTCATTTTCCTTATATGAAAGGGCAAGTTACAAAAGTATTAGATAATGTGAACTTTTTCTTTCATGTTTCACAGCCTTGACACAGCCCCCATATCAACTAATATGCATAAGTTGCTTCAGTTGCATCCAACTCTTTGCAACCCTATGGAGTGTAGCTCGTCAGGCTCCTCTATCCATGGGATTCTCCAGGCAAGAATACTGGAGGGGTTCCCCCTACGGGGATCTTCCCAACCCAGGGATTGAATTCGAGTCTCTTATGTCTCTTGCATTGGCTGGTGGGTTTTTCTTTTTACCACTAGCACCACCTGGGAAAATTTAATAGGAGAGATGGGTTATTTAAAAGAAGGAAGTTGTGGTTAGAAAGTTTTGCAAGTTGAATCTTACAGCTTTAGTCAAAAATAAGTATTCAACACCAATCCTGAATAGGTTACAATACATAAGGACTGTGGGGAATATATTAAAAATGAAATGCAAAGTGACTAGTTCTTAAATAAAACTAGGATTTTTTTAAAAGTGCTAGTTTTAAAATGTTTTTCATACATATCTGACTTAATTCTCATAAAAAAATCTGTGATTTGGCTATTATTGTTATGACAGTTATGTAAGCAAAAAAATGGAGACTGACTTTGGCAGACCTTGGATTAAAATTCCAGATCCCCTTTCTTCAAACTCCAAATCCTTCTCACTACACAAGGCTCAGAACTTTGGTTTGTAGCAATCAGTGTCCCTCAGGGGAGTGAACACAAGGTGCTATTTGGTTCTTTTAGGAGCAATCACTTCTTATTCCCTGGGTCAACTAGATGAACATGCAAAGAAGCAGGTCAAAGTCAAGGATGAAGTGTAAAAGTAACGGAAGATAAAAGTGCACTTCTGGAGGGCATCTGTGCAGAGCTGTCAAGTGGACTTACAAAGAGCATGAACTGGTCCTTGGTGAGAGGGGAAGGGCAGGGAGAAGCAGTGAGAAGTGAGGGGAAGGAAGAGCAGAGATGGGAGGGAAGATGAAGAATGCAACTTAGAAATATACACACTCAGTAGGTGAGAAAGAAGAACTAGAGAAAGAGACCAAAGGCTTATAGTCACCAAAGGATGACCTGCAAGTAAGTTCCAAGCATGATCCCATTACAACTGAATGTGGAAGGTCAGTTAAGCAAGGAACCAAGCAAGCAAGGCCATTGGTACAGCTGAGCTGGTGATTCTGATGGGGTCGAGGTAGCGTTCATGGCTTTATGGTGAGTAACACTAACACAAGTGATTGCAACTTCCAACTCCAACTTTCCCCACCAGCCAATCCCACCCTCTCAACAAAGCCAGGAGAAAACCAGAAACAAATCACCATAAACCCAAGAGAGGTTTCATATTTAAGAGAAAACTCCATCTGCATCTTCTACTGAGTGATATGTAGAATTTGGAGATCAATGGCACGGTCCCTGAACTTATTCTTAAAGTAAAATAGTCTTTTTAGGTAAGCAATAGACTCAAAGTTAATCTGTTTAAGAACTTACTTTCAAAGTCTGTTTATTTATTTTAAATGGAGGAAAACTCAGTCTTGAGGCAGTATCATCTTGCACTTCTCTCCATGGCCTCATCTTGATGCTCTAAAGGGTAGCTGGTCTGTCTAGCCTGCTAAGACAGAGCTCCACAGATGGTACTTCCAATAGTTCTGTCCACATGCATGGGCTTTTGGCTTGTACAGCATTAAGGACACTGCTGAGAATACTGATCAGACTAAAGCAAACACACCTATTAACTATATTATAAATAGACACACGTGAAGCAACAGACTAAAGTAGAGATGAATCAGCAGATCAGTGTCCTAAATCCATATGCTTAAAATTTCTACTTCTAATTTACTCCTCCCATAGTATTTTGATTATGTTAACTCTGAAATAAAGGCAAGACTTATTCTATTGAATGTATTCTCCCGTTTGTCAGCATTCATTCCAATAAGCAGTTTGATATTATTCTGAAAAAAAGGCACAATTTTACAATTTGTAAGCTCCTGGAAACTCTTCACCATAAATCAAACTTCTGAACCATTCTGGCATGAGAAAATTCATGCATTTCATTGACTTGGGAGGAACAAATTTAATCCATTCTACGTAGCATCATGTCAAGTAATCCAATTATTTATCCTGAGCAGTCAAGAGGAAAGACTTGTTAAATCTTAAAACAAAGCAGTACATGTAAATGCTTGATTTGGTATTCTTCAAGATTTCTCTAAACGTTTCAAAGTGAACTCTACCTAGAAGTATGTTTTTGGGCAGTTTTTCCGTAATTTTTTTTTCCCCTTAAAAAAGCTTATTGATAAGAGAGGAACCCTGACTTCTATAGCCATTTTAGCATTTTAGTCTATCTGCTACTTAAACTTTCTAACCATCTTTCTCCTTTCTGTAAAATAACATAGGTAGGTAAGATGCTATGTTTACACAGACGTTTAAAAAGATATTTACATACACATACAAGATGCACACATGAGCAAAGATATAGACTGTTCTTTTTTTTGAGTTATCTATGAAGCTACATTTATTCAAGTGAGTCTATTGTTTTAAAATGTATTTATTACTTTAAAAATTTAAGTATAATTAATTTATAATATTCTATTAACTTCAGATGCACAGTATAGTGATGCAGTATTTTTGCAGATTTTAGTCAATTATACCTTATTGCAAAATAATGGCTATACTTCTCTGTGCTAAAAAGTAAATCCTTGTTGATTATCCATTTTATATATAGGCTGTGCTTGGTGGTTTTTTTCTCCACCCTGTGGATGTGATGCTCTTTGAAACTTTCAGGCACTTTGAATATTCCTCCATAAGAGCACTTCTCGTACTATATAAAGCTGTCTCTCCCTCCTAGACTGAAAGTACAAGATTAAGGATAGTTTCTATCCACTTTACATTTCTGTTTCCTATCAGAGTAGCTGTGCCATGATCTTTGGTGGTCGGTAAACGGCTGAATGAAAAAATATTCCCTAAACTGTTATCAACTCTCATATATGTTAGAAAAAACTGAATTTCGTTCTTTTTTTCTTCAACTTTAGCTTAAAGATACAGTGCCTTAGGCAAAAGCGGTTCTAAGTCATCTATTTTATACTGAGAAGATTTAAATAATTTTAAAATATATTAGAATAATGAGAAATTATCAAAATAGGTAAATGGCATTATATAGAATGTATAGATAATTTTAAATGGCATTGTATAGATAGACAGGGAATATATCTTCTTTCTGAAGACAGAAATACTAGACCCAGATACCTCTGAAATAGTTATACTTTTAGGTCCCTTCCAACCTAAAGAATCTCTGAACAAGGAAATAGAACAGTTTGCCCCAAGCACAGCAGTTCTTTTTAATAATATGACTCTTCAACTTCCAAAATACTCCCTTTCCAAGACTGACAGGCCAATCTGAAGTGAATTTCATGTCAAAGCTGAGATCATAGATTGTATCATCCGGACTTTATTACCATTTCTCTTTTACATGCTGTATCAATTTGAACCATAAAGGGAGGTTATAATATATAATTAACAGCATTACGGCCCATCCAAACCTCACAGAGTTTTACAGCATTTTCTTTCAAAAGAAGTTATAAAACTCAGAGGTATAAGGCCTCTTAGAGGCCAAATAGCACTGTTACCATTGACTGAACTGTCATGACAAACTCTTTTGTCAAATGGCCATGCATTTCGCTTGTGCACCTCCAGTTCTTGGAATTCACTGTCCCCAAAACAAAGATCATGGCATCTGGTCCCATCACTTCATGGGAAATAGATGGAAAAACAGTGGAAACAGTGTCAGACTTTGTTTTTTTGGGCTCCAAAATCACTGCAGATGCTGATTGCAGCCATGAAATTAAAAGACGCTTGCTCCTTGGAAGGAAAGTTATGACCAACCTTGATAGTATATTAAAAAGCAGAGACATTACTTTGCCGACCAAGGTCCGTCTAGTCAAGGCAATGGTTTTTCCCGTGGTCATGTATGGATGTGAGAGTTGGACTGTGAAGAAAGCTGATCGCCGAAGAATCGATGCTTTTGAACTGTGGTGTTGGAGAAGACTCTTGAGAGTCCCTTATACTGCAAGGAGATCCAACCAGTCCATTCTAAAGGAGATCAATCCTGGATGTTCATTGGAGGGACTGATGCTAAAGCTGAAACTCCAATACTTTGGCCACCTCATGAGACGAGTTGACTCACTGGAAAAGACTCTGATGCTGGGAAAGGTTGGGGGCGGGAGGAGAAGGGGACGACGGAGAATGAGATGGCTGGATGGCATCACCGACTCTGTGGACATGAGTTTGAGTGTACTCCGGGAGTTGGTGATGGACAGGGAGGCCTGGCGTGCTGTGATTCATGGGGTCGCGGAGAGTCGGACACGACTGAGCGACTGAACTGAACTGAACTGAACTAGGCAATCCCTGGATCTCAGAAAGAGGTTACAAAGTATCAAAGATATACTTTCCGGAACCATGCATTGATGTGTCCAAATGTGGTCTCTTGGGGTAATACAGGCTAAAATAGAATCCTCTTCCAAGCAAACATACATACAAACAGCCTTGAAATTTTTTTAAAAGCTGACTTGTTCAGCCTGATTCTTCCCATTCATTCTTCAGGCTAACATTTCAAGTTTTACCTATCCTTCAAGTAACGTCATCTTGAGTCATTTACTCCCCTGGCCATTGTTCTCTGAATACATTCTCAAATCTCCATCAGATTTCTTTCAATATTTGGTAACCTCCCCTGGACATCGTTATTAGCAATATAATTTGACCATCCTAAAGCAGAGGAAGCAACAGTTAGAACTGGACATGGAACAACAGACTGGCTCCAAATAGGAAAAGAAGTGCGTCAAGGTTGTATATTGTCACCATGCTTATTTAACTTATATGCAGAGTACATCATGAGGAACGCTGGGCTGGAAGAAGCACAAGCTGGATTAAAGATTGCTGGGAGAAATATCAATAACCTCAGATATGCAGATGACACTACCCTTATGGCAGAAAGCGAAGAGGAACTAAAAAGCCTCTTGATGAAAGTGAAAGAGGACAGTGAAAAGGTTGGCTTGAAGCTCAACATTCAGAAAACAAAGATCATGGCATCTGGTCCCATCACTTCATGGGAAATAGATGGGGAAACAGTGGAAACAGTGTCAGACTTTATTTTTCTGGGCTCCAAAATCACTGTGGATGCTGATTGCAGCCATGAAATTAAAAGATGCTTACTCCTTGGAAGGAAAGTTAGGACCAACCTAGATAGCATATTAAAAAGCAGAGACATTACTTTGCCAGCCAAGGTCCGTCTAGTCAACGCTATAGTTTTTCCAGTGGTCACGTATGGATGTGAGAGTTGGACTGTGAAGAAAGCTGATGGCCAAAGAATTGATGCTTTTGAACTGTGGTGCTGGAGAAGACTCTTGAGAGTCCCTTGGACTGCAAGGAGATCCAAACAGTCCATTCTAAAGGAGATCAATCCTGGGTGTTCATTGGAAGGACTGATGCTAAAGCTGAAACTGCAATACTTTGGCCACCTCATGCGATGAGTTGACTCACTGGAAAAGACTCTGATGCTGGGAGGGATTGGGGGTGGGAGGAGACGGGGACGACAGAGAATGAAATGGCTGGATGGCATCACCGACTCGATGGACATGAGTTGGAGTGAACTCCGGGAGCTGGTGATGGACAGGGAGGCCTGGCGTGCTGTGATTTATGGGGTCGCAAAGAGTCGGACACGACTGAGCGACTGAACTGAACTGAACTGAAAGCAGAAGAAGATGATGGTCTCTCTCATTCCATTAGGGCAGTTTCTGGTTTACACATTACTATTTTGGGAGCCATTCATATTGAGATTAATGTTGGCTATTTAAATACATATGGTCACTAAGCCAACAGCCCTTGGATGCTCTAACACACACTTGATTTTAGAACCATATCAAAATTTACATTCATTTTGTAAAATATCCCCTTCCCAGCTCTATTTATCCTTTAACATCATTATTTGGCTGAAACTAAAAAATTCAACTATGTGCTATCTTCAAATGAGATAGACAATGTTTTCATTACCTTCATTCACATAATTGACTAAAAATTTGAACATGCCCAAGGCCATGAAAAGCACTGTGGAGTATGGCACAAAAACCTTCTTCTGACTGACAACAATCTCTCTTTGGGGGCAATAACTCAACCAAGATCTAATCCACTATATAACATTTGCATCCAGACCACATTTCTCCACATTTTCCACAAGGGAAAATGAGAAATCTTGGGAAAAGTTTCCACAAGATAAAACTAAAAGGATCCGTTGCCAAAAATAAGATGGAGAAAAATTTATTATTGTATTTCTCAAACTGTGTGTACTGGGTTAAATAGTGTTCCCTCCTCCCCCAGTTCATAGTCACTCAGTAGTTTGTGACCTTATTTGGAGACAGGGGTCTTTGCACATGAAATTAATTTAAGATGATGTCATATAGGGCTCTGTGCAAGGATGAGCACCCGTATAAGGAAACAGAGATGTGGACACAGATACAGACCCAGGGGGAAGATGGCTGTGTGAACGAGAATACAGTGAATGAAGTTATGCCTGAGAATTGATGGCAGCCACCAGAAGCTGAGAGGCAAAGGAGGATGTTTCCTTAGAGCCTTCAGAGGGCACACAGTCAGGCAGACCCTGGATTCAGACTCCTAGTCTCCAAATCTGTGAGAGAATTTTTTTTTTTCCAAGCTACACAGTGAGTATGATTTGCTACACTAGCTCTTGGGTACTAATGCACTGTATCATAGGGAGAAATGTATATATCGTGTATCATATGGAGAGCACAAGGCTTCTGCCTTCAACCCGCCCAAATCATATGAGCAAACCAAGTATGTCCCCTGCCCCATCTACTGCAATTCCATATTCATCTCTCCCTTCTTTTCACTACTTAGCCATTAAAAGGAGAACTACAGAACTTACCACCTAGTAACACACATTGTCATGTTCCACAATTATTTCTTGAGTGGTACTCTTATACTTCCTTTATGGGGGAAAGAATAATATTCTTTTTGTAACCACTACAGCACCAAATTTCAACTGTGTCCATTGCTGGTACACACAATACCACATGCATGAACACACACATACACAAAACATTCCAACAAATGATTATTAGAAGAATAAGCCTCAAAAAGCAAATAATTCATTTGAACTAAGTTGGAACAGTTTATCCTGGTAAACAGCATGTCTAGTTTGCCAACAAATGTCCGTCTAGTCAAAGCTATGGTTTTTCCAGTGGTCATGTATGGATGTGACAGTTGGACCATAAAGAAAGCTGAGTGTCTAAGAATTGATGTTTTGAACTGTGGTGTTGGAGAAGACTCTTGAGAGTCCCTTGGACTGCAAGGAGATCCAACCAGTCCATTCTGAAGGAGATCAATCCTGGGTGTTCATTGGAAGGACTGATGCTGAAGGTGAAGCTCCAATACTTTGGCCATCTGATGCGAAGAACTGACTCATTTGAAAAGACTCTGATGCTGGGAAAGATGGAAGGCAGGAGGAGAAGGGGACAGCAGAGGATAAGATGGTTGGATGGTATCACCGACTCGATGGCTATGAGTTTGAGCAAGCTCCTGGAGTTGGTGATGGACAGGGAAGCGTGGTGTGCTGCAGTCCATGGGGTTGCAAAGAGTTGGCCATGACTGAACAACTGAACAGAAACAGCCTGAATGAGACACTGTAATACTTTAAAGAACATGGTATAAAATGTTAATAGGAAACATGAAGTAAAGTTATATATTTTAAGGAATTTTTACTAAATTTAAAAATTAACCTTTCCACTTATCAGGGAGAATATACTATGCAGTATATTGTTTCTCTTTTCCTTCTTAGTTTTTTATATTGTCCTCATGTTAATTACTTTTTAACCTATGATATATGAATATTCAATTATACAATTAATCTGTAATATGAATATGCTTTTTGTAGATCATTCAATATCATGGGGCAATTCTATAAGCAAGTGGGAAATCTTGCCATCTGTAGAGTCTAATCAGAGATGCTTAAGTGGGAATCAGAGGCCATCCTTGACTCTGACGCTGTGGTAATGTATCTCACTACTTCCTGTTCTTTAGCATCACCCATTAAATGCAGTGCACGTTCACTGGAAACCAGCTCTCACCTCACCTCTCTCCATCTTCCACGTTGCAAAGAAACTGAAGGCATAACCAACAAGGACCTACTGAATAGCACATGGAACTCTGCTTAATGCTACATGCGACAGCCTGGATGGGAGGAGTGTCTAGGAGAGAACGAATACATGTGTATGCATGGCTAAGTCCCTTCGCTGTTCACCTGAAACCATCACAACACTGTTAATCGACTATGTGAAGTCGCTCAGGCATGTCCGACTCTGACCCCGTGGACTGTAGCCTACCAGGCTCCTCCATCCATGGAATTTTCCAGGCAAGAATACTGGAGTGGGTTGCCATTTCCTTCTCCAGGGGATCTTCCTGACCCAGGGATTGAACCTGAATTGCAGGCAGACGCTTTAACATTTGAGCCACCGGGGAAGCCCCAGTACAAAATAAGTTTAAAAAAACAGAAGTTGAAGCCCCACATTTCAGGGAACTGGACTGGGGTCTATTCACATGCAGATATCAGAAAGCTTATAGCCCAAGGACTCATGAGTATCCTTTCCAGTAATCAACTTCATTGGTGAAAACCAATTCTGCTGAAAAGTGAGTTGTGAGATCTTGCCTGTCTTCTGAAAGATTTTTTTCCTGGAATGCCACACACAGCCATGTAACAATCACACAAAAGTACCGCACCAGTTTTTTGCCAGGGTAACAGATCCACTTCACTAAAAACACACTGATTTTTGAGCTAAACCTTCTGTTTCTATAGCAAGGCAGAGAGAGTGACAATCTCAGTGTCTGTCAGCCAGATGACCTGCATCCCTAGTGCTGTCTGATGCCAAGTAATCCCACAGTCCCAGAGACCGAGACCTAAAGAGTGAATTATGACATTTTACTCTTTCTGAGCTAAAGCCCCTGTGTGGCTTTGCCGATCCATACTAATAGGTCCTACTGGGCAGAAAAGAAGTGATGGGAGTTTCAAACACTCTCTTCTAAAATACACGCTCAATTACACACACATACTGAGTAACCAGGTCTATGCGTACACCGCACAAGCCTATTCAGAGGTGAGGAAACTTCGCAAATAAAGGATTTCATTTAGTCTTTTTTAGGACAGATGATCTGGCAAAAGAGTCTCCTGAGACAGCTACCCAGCTCATTTCACTACGTATTTCAATTCTCTGAGATGAAGAAGAAAACTGCCAACTGGCCAAAAATAATAATGTTTGACTCAAAACCAGTACTATGTTAAAAGCAACCTACTCTCCTTGAGAGAACTAGTTCCCATTTATGCAAGTTCAGTGCACACTGAAGGGCATCCGTGTTCCCAGGACATTTGAAGAACCAAAGTGTGAAACACAGCCTGCTGGGAGAGACTCCATGATTAGGAAAATAACCAGTAGTTCTGGAGCAGTCCATGAGATGAGGAATATGGGACCAGGGGAAGCCCTGATTACAAGGAACATGTGCCCAAGAAGGAAATCCACTGGTGGAGAATAGTTTATCAATAAATTTATCAATAAAAATATCAATAGTTTATCAATTTAGACCTACAGCTGACAACATGGGACAGAGAAACTGTCACTGAACCTCACCAGAAAATGTCATTCACAATCATGTATCTGGGTGGCACAAGAGTAGACGGAGGAGAAGTAGGAGGCAGGTGATGCATTTCCTGCCTGCATAGAACATTCCCAAACGGCCCCTGCTTAACAATTTCTAAAACAGAAGATGTCAACATGGCAGAAAGGCCATCAGAGGAAGCAGTGTGAAACCGACCTGTCAATCCATTCAGGACAAAATTCAGGAGTTAGACTGTGAAACATGCAAGAAAAGGATGTCATTGGGGATTCCCTGGTGGTCCACTGGTTAAGACTCTGCAATTGCACTGCTAGGACCCAGGTTCAATTGCTGGTTAGGGAACTAAGATCCTGCAAGTCACATGTAGCAGCCAAAAACAAAAGAGAAAAAGTTGTCACCAAAGTGAGGTACATTTTTATACATAATTGTACAGCCCAAAGCCCCACCTGAAGAAGGCTAGGGGGCACCTTGCCTCTGCTGTATTCTCTGCTATTAGAAGTTGCCACTCTTCAACTTACTGCAATTTAGTATATTTAAAAAAATAATTTATTTTTGACTGCACTGGCTCTCCGTTGCTTTGTGCGGGCTTTCTTTTGTTGCGGCGCTCAGCTTCTCACTGCGGTGAATTCTCTGTTTCAGAGCACAGGCTCTGGAGCACCAGCTCAGTAGTTGTGGTCCTCAGGCTTAGTTGCTCTTGGCACATGGCATCTTCCTGGACCAGGGATCAAACCCATGTCCCCTGTACTGGCAGGCAGATTCTGACCCACTGCACCACCAGAGAAGTCTAATCTAGTGTATTTCTTCACATCACTAGATACTGAACTCCCTGAGGGAGCCTCTCCTCTTCACGTTTTTCCTCCTGTTCTTTGTATTGCTACATACATAAAGTCATTGCTAAATCAGTGAATTTGTATACAAGGCAGGAGAGATTTAAAAATCTCCAAATAAACCATTCAGTAATATATCAAACAATAGCTTCAACTTTATAGAAAAAATAGAACTTGAAGTATTTATTATCTTTATCACCTAACTCTAAATGAAGAACATCAGACAGTAAAGTGAAACAATGTATGATTTCCCCTAGTCATCAAGTCACCTCAATCCTAAGATCTGTGAAAGTTAGAAAATCCTAAAAGCAAAAATAATCAAAATAAATGTATTATTTAACTATTTCAAGACATTTATAGAACCACAGTATAAAGAACCCTGGAATCTTCCATCTCCTTAAGCCAATCAATAGTATTAGATTAAGCTGCAATAATCTCAACAGAAAATTTTGCCTACTATAAAGACTCTAAAGAAAATATTCTGCACATCATTGATGAAATAACTTCATCTATAATAAAATTTCCTAGGATATTTGTAATAGAGAAGGGCAAATTCTTATAAGCAAAGATGTTCACTGCTGTTTATGATAGAAAAGAAAAGAAAAATAAGAATGAAAGGAAAAGAAAGAAAGGGAAGAAGGAAGGGAATGAGGGAGGGAATTCAGTTAGAAATCGACAGAATAAGATCAATTTACTTAATGGAATATTTGGGCTTCCCAGGTGGTTCAGTGGTAAACAATTCACCTGCCAATGCAGGAGATGCAGTTTCAATCCCTGGGTCAGGAAGATCCTGAGCCAAGAGGAAATGGCAATCCACTCCAGTATTCTTGCCTGGATAATTCCATGGACAGAGGAGACTGGCAGGCTACGGTTCACGGGGTCACAAAGAGTCAGACACAAATGAGCAACTGAACATGCATGCAATGTAGCCAGTAAAAGTAGTACTGTTTCAGATTTTATCATTCCATTAGAAAACATGGATAAGACAGTGTTCATGAAAACAGAAAAATGGAAGGTTATACACTCAGTATGGTCTCTCACAAATGAATGGATGGACAGACAGATGGGCAGTCAGAAGGAATGAGGGCAGGCAGGCAAGGCAACCATCCAAAATGTTGACTGAGTTTTCTTTTTTTGAACTTTCATGGCTATATTTAGAATGATCAAGTATTAGTTTCATACTCAGAAACATATTCAAATAAATTACAAAAAAATAAAGTTGAAAATACTCTGATTTCACTTACATGTAGAATGTAAAACAACACTAGCAGAACCCCAACTCCTAGATACAGAGAATAGACTAACAAACCAGTGGTTTCCAGACATAGAGAGTAGCGGGGGGCTGGCAAAATGACTTGAGGGGGTCAAAAGGTACATTCAGTTAGAAAGTAAATATCATGAGGATTTAATACACAGCATGATGACTATAATTAATAATGTTGTATTACATAAAGAAAATTGCTAAGAGGAGATCTTAAAAGACATCAACACAAGAAAAATTGTGTAACTATAGTAATGGGTAGTAACTAGAGCTGAATGTAGACAGGTTGGTTTCACACTGCTTCCTCTGATGGCCTTTCTGTCATGTTGACATCTTCTGTTTTCAAAATCGTTAAGCAGGGGCCATTGGGAAGATTCTATCCAGGCAGGAAATGCATCACCTACCCCTACTTCCTCCTCCATCCACTCTTGTGCCACTCAGATGCATGATTGTGAATGACCATTTCACAGAATATACAAACACCAAATCATTATGTAATACACCTGAAACTAATATAATATTATGTCAATTATACCTCAATGAAAAACACAAGTTGAAAATAAGAAGTGACATAGGAGAGTCAGGTTTTAAAACTACTTCTAAGCACTTTCAAGCCTGTTGCTGCTGCTGCTGCTGCTGCTAAGTCACTTCAGTCGTGTCCGACTCTGTGTGACCCCATAGACGGAAGCCCACCAGGCTCCCCCATCCCTGGGATTCTCCAGGCAAGAACACTGGAGTGGGTTGCCATTTCCTTCTCCAATGTGTGAAAGTGAAAAGTGAAAGTGAAGTCGCTCAGTCGTGTCCGACCTTTAGCGACCCCACGGACTGCAGCCCACCAGGCTCCTCCATCCATGGGATTTTCCAGGCAAGAGTAGTGGAGTGGCTTGCCATTGCCTTCTCCGTTCAAACCTTTTACTTACATATAAAGAATTTGTCACATATTTTGAATTTACTTTAAGAATTATCTTAAAAAGGGCAATTCAGTTCAGTTCAGTCACTCAGTCATGTCCAACTCTTTGCGATCCCATGAATCAAGTTATCTTGCTGTCAGGCAGCAGTTGCAAATCAGTAAAAGGGACAGTACATGTTCATTTTCAATAATATGAGTAGAAGCTATGAAACTAGGCACTTATGATTAGAAATCAAGCTAATATTGTTCAAATTTCTCTTTTAAGGAGCCTGGTAGGCTGCAGTCCGTGGGGTCGCTAAGGGTCGGACATGGCTGAGCTTCTTCACTTTCACTTTTCACTTTGACACATTGGAGAAGGAAATGGCAACCCACTCCAGTGTTCTTGCCTGGAGAATCCCAGGAATGGGGGAGCCTGGTGGGCTGCCGTCTATGGGGTCACACAGAGTCGGACGCGACTGAAGTGACTTGTTAGTAGCAGCAGCAACAAAACAGCTTTCAGGGTATGCAAGCTGGACAATACAATTGAAATGGAGTGAGCCAGTGATTCCAGTGATTACCACATGTAAAACATGGCTGACTTACTTTGAACTCTGTAACTTACAATGAAATCATTTCCTAGAGAATTATACTTCAACATACTAAAGATTTTGATAAATATTATGTCTGTTACCTGAGTCAGGTCATTAAAGACAAGAAAATGTAGAAATACTTTAGAAATCTGTAACAGGGCTCTCTGCCTTTGAGATGAATATATCTTTAATACTCAGATCAAACCATGTAATATTTATCAAACAATCATTTGCATCAGTAATGGCTATCAACATTTTAGATCAAACAATATACTAGTAAACTCAAAACCCTCTCTGCACCAGGAAAGAATTTGTTTAGTATTTCAGATGTCAGCTTCTGTAAGAACTGAAGTGCTTTGGATGTAGCTGAGATTTTCAAATCACTGCAGATGCTGACTGCAGCCATGAAATTAAAAGACGCTTGCTCCTTGGAAGGAAAGTTATGACCAACCTTGATAGTATATTAAAAAGCAGAGACATTACTTTGCCAACCAAGGTCCATCTAGTCAAGGCAATGGTTTTTCCCGTGGTCATGTATGGATGTGAGAGTTGGACTGTGAAGAAGGCTGATCGCCGAAGAATCGATGCTTTTGAACTGTGGTGTTGGAGAAGACTCTTGAGAGTCCCTTATACTGCAAGGAGATCCAACCAGTCCATTCTAAAGGAGATCAATCCTGGATGTTCATTGGAAGGACTGATGCTAAAGCTGAAACTCCAATACTTTGGCCACCTCATGCGACGAGTTGACTCACTGGAAAAGACTCTAATGCTGGGAAAGGTTGGGGGCAGGAGGAGAAGGGGACGACGGAGAATGAGATGGCTGGATGGCGTCACCGATTCTGCGGACATGAGTTTGAGTGTACTCCGGGAGTTGGTGATGGACAGGGAGGCCTGGCGTGCTGTGATTCATGGGGTCGCGGAGAGTCGGACACGACTGAGTGACTGAACTGAACCGAACTGAGATTTTCAAAATAATCATACCTAGAAAGCCCAGTGAAGTATAAACATGTCTACATTCTAGAGATGGTTTCGATTTTCAAGGCTGTGTGCATAAACAGGTTGTGGGGCTTACCTCCTTTCAGGGACTTTTTCTCTAACATTTTTAAATAGGTTGAAATATTTTACCCTATTATTTGCACAATCCAAGATACTTTCAGTTCTGGTAATCAATCCAAAATGAAAACAATTGGGATGTTACCTATCACACAGAGAGAATCTGGACCAATGGTCACATACTTTTATCCAAAGTGTATGAATCAAGCAAATATGTGGCATGATATTCAGCATTGGTAGATTACTAGCAGCTTGAATGAAAACATTTTTTTTTTAAACATAGCTGATAATTCCTTGATTTCTTCAGATTAAAATACAATAAAGTTTCCACTTGGAACTGATATGAAGGACAAATAGTAATTTTCAAAAAGAGTCTTTCTTAGGGAGTTCAGAGAGGAAGGTGCTAAGCATTGGATTAGCCAAAAAGTTTGTTCTGGTTTTTCCATAAGATGTTAACGAAAACCTCAAATGACCTTTTTGGCTAACCCAATATATTTTCTTGGACAAATATGACTAATAAGATATTTGCATCCCCTGAACTGCACCAGATCAGGAGACTGACTATCCTTAGAGCAGTCAAAGGAAGTACTGAGGCCACAAAAACAACCCCAGATCCACAGCTTCATTGCACCCTTGAAGACGCAACTGGTTATTTTACAACCAACACATTTCACAGATGAAATGAACCAAACCCTATGACTCAGTTTTCAAAATATATTTCATGATGATTGATCAGAGTCTTTATCCAAATATTGGGTAAAGTATAGCTTTCTAAAAGCCACAAAACTTTAATCAAGCCTGGATGTGTTTCAGGTAATACAACGACAACAATAAAACAACAGCATATTCTTTATATAGTCCAAAAAGAAAGACTCTGAAATTTTTTTGGTATGATAATAATATCTTAAAGTCTTAATAATTCAGATTCTTTTTGTAAAGTCTAAAATGCCACATGAAGACACAGTTCATGTCCATTTCCTCCCTGTCTAAATTCAAGGTCAGTCATTTGATATGGCTTTATGAATATTAGAATTATGGCTTTTCCCCCTTCCATGCTTTATCATAGGTTAGTGGCTTTAGTCAATGGTGGGACAAATATTCTAATGTTTTCATTATTACTCCAAATTCACTCTTCCACACTTGTGTCACTGGGCTCTACATATCAAATCCATTTCTCAGGAATTCCTACCTAACAGAGTAATTACTCTAATTTACAATGTTTCTACTTTCTTTTTCTATCTTAGGTTTTTCTGCTTGTTCAAATTCTGATCAGAAGCTAAGATACCTTCAAATCCAAACACACTTTACACCACTTCTACCCCCACCTCCTCTCTGAAAAAATAAAACACGAAGATAATATGAAATGGGAGCATAAAGGATTATCTATGAAAAAGTCCTTGCAATTGAAAACCCCAGTCATTTTTTTTCATTATAGAACAATAGAACATAAAACTCGGTAGGGTTTGAAATCCTAACAATCAAATAGCTGCCAAGGTGAAACCTTGCAGGCATTAAGTCTTACATCAGCAATGTTGAGATACAAATAAATCCACTGATAAAAGTACAAAGGTAAAAACAACCCGCAACTTATTTTCCCAACCACAGTTGAGAAGAAGAAGAGGAAGCTGAAATTCACTAAATCAAACAATATAAAAATGGAAAGACATCTGGGCTCTGAATCTATGGTGTGATTGTGTACCATATCTTGTTTGATTCTCTGAACTTTTATTGTTTTATGAGCAATGAAATGAAACTGGAGCCTATTATACAGAGTGAAGTAAGCCAGAAAGTAAAACACCAATACAGTATACTAACGCATATATATGGAATTTAGAAAGATGGAAATGATAACCCTGTATACGAGACAGCAAAAGAGACACAGATGTATAGAACAGTCTTTGGGACTCTGTGGGAGAGGGTGAGGGTGGGATGATTTGGGAGAATGGCATTGAAACATGTATATTATCATATGTGAAATGAATCACCAGTTCAGGGTCGATGCATGTTACAGGACGCTCGGGGCTGGTATGCAGGGATGACCCAGAGGGAGGATAAGGGGAGGAAGGAGGTGGGAGGGGGGTTCAGGAAGGGGAACTCATGTACACCCGGGGCAGATTCATGTCAATGTATGGCAAAACCAACCAATATAACATTGCAAAATTTTAAAAAAATAAAAAAAAAAGAAATCATCCCTTTGTAATCCTAGGTGAGAGCCCACACAAGCAAAAATTAAGGATAGAACCTGATGCAGAGACTGGCAGTTTCCTGGGAAAGTTTCCTTATTCCTTTTATACTTCACTAACAACACCTCAATATGGCAAGGGTATCATTGCACCCAACTGAAAAGGGGCATTTTGTAGGCTCCTTGGGGGACAGGGGTAACAACTGAAATGTAAGCTAAAGTCACTGTTGCTGTGCCAGGGCTCCCAGGAAAACTGTTCAAAGGTGTCCGAGTTGGCAGTTGCCCCCTTTGCCCTCCTATCTCCCTCTTCCTCCTTCCTTCAATAACATTGTGACCTGAGGTAACCTTGACAAGACCTTGATAATGGAAACTATATAGCAAGAATGGTGGGACAGCCAAAAAAAGGAGTACAGTTCCCTGATAACATCCAGAAGTCACAAATATCAGCTCTGGATTGCCTCCTCCAAAATTCATGCTGCAGAGGGAAAAAAAAAAACTCTTTCTTGTTTAAGATATTTTCATGATATTTCATATCTCTTATTTGCAGGTGTACTTAACTCCTAACTGATGTAATAGTCTTATTATTAGTGAATTTGAAGAAGGCTGCTGACCCCAAATCAGTAATACACTAATCAAGTTGTTTTTCCATTAGTGAGAATAGGTTAGATAGAGCAAATACAACTTTTTTTTTCAATTGGCCTTTTTTGTTTTTCTTTTTTTAAACTTAAGTAGTATTTCCTATATATTTTGAACTAAAAGACTGTCAAATGTATCCTGTGGGTGTCCTTTGTCAACCTAGACAGCATATTAAAAAGCAGAGACATCACTTTGCCAATAAACGTCTGTATAGTCAAAGCTATGGTTTTTCCAGTAGTCATGTACAGATGTGAGAATTGGTCCATAAAGAAGGCTGAGCAACAAAGAATTGATGCTTTTGAACTGTGGTGCTAGAGAAGACTCCTGAGAGTAACTTGGACAGCAAGGAGATCAAACCAGTCAATCCTAAAGGAAATTAACCCTGAATATTCATTAGAAAGACTGATGCTGAAGCTGAAGCTCCAACACTTTGGCCACCTGATGTGAAGGGCTGACTCATTGGAAAAGACTCTGATGCTGGGAAAGATTGAAGGCCGGAGGAGGAGATGACAGAGGAGGAGATGGTTGGCTGGCATCACTGATTCAATGTACATTAGTCTGAGCAAACTCTGGGAGACAGTGAAGGACAGGGAAGCCTGGAGTGCTGCAGTCCATGGAGTTGCAAAGAGTTGGACATGACTGAGCAACTGAACAAAAAATAGGGTGTCAATCATATAAATCTAAACTTCATACTCTCAGCAGCCATGTAAATGCTTACTAAAGTTTTTGGGACAGTTGGATATGTCATTAGTGGAGGGAGAGCTTTGTGTTTCAGTTCCCACACTGTCCAACCAATTCCTTTTATTAGTCCACAGCCAAGAGCTTAATTTCTAGTGAGAAACACTGGTAGCAAAGAAGTCCCAGGTAAAAATAGGTACTTAAGATGTATAATATTTCATATTAAAAAGGGACTTGACTTCCCCAGAGAGGTATGTGATGGTCAGAGAGATTCCATCTGACAAAGTGGTTCCCATGTGGCCTGCCTGGAGCCAAAGAAAATTGGATTCAATAGTTTCCGATGGCCTCATCCAGGCTAAGATTTCAATGATCTTTATTAACTTCCATTAATCATGTAATCATCTTTCCATTTTGTAACTGAATTTATATCATTTTAAGATAATGGCTTCCAGGGTTTGTAGAGCCAAAGTTACAATCTGATCTCGAAGAATCAATCCTTCTCTTGGTTACATATCAAATGCTGCCACTGTGAATTCTTTCCCATTTGATGTGGAGGCAAAGATGTTCGTTCACAGAAGCACTTACATTAATACCATGTCCAAGATAGAATGATAATACAGACTGCACCTTCATATTTCAAAATAGGATACTTTCTAAAGAGTGTAGACCTATTATACAGAGTGAAGTAAGCCAGAAAGAAAAATACCAATATAATATACTAATGCATATATACGGAATTTAGAAAGATGGTAACGATAACCCTGTATACAAGACAGCAAAAGAGACACAGATGTATAGAACAGTCTTTTGGACTCTGGGAGAGGGCGAGGGTGAGATGATTTGGGAGAATGGCATTGAAACATGTATATTATCATATGTGAAACGAATCGCCAGTCCAGGTTCGATGCATGATAGAGGACGCTTGGGACTGGTGCACTGGGATGACCCAGAGGGATGGTATGGGGAGGGAGGTGGGGGGGGTACAAGATGGGGAACACATGTACACTCAGGGTGGATTCATGTCAATGTATGGCAAAACCAATACAATATTGTAAAGTAATTAGCCTCCAATTAAAATAAATAAATTAAAAAAAATAAAGAGCGTAGAGCTGGCTCAAGAAGAAAAGGAAAATATTTAAGACGGGAAGATAAATTTTAAAGTAACTATTTTTTGATAGCCTGAAGGAAAAAAATATTATGAAAACTATTTCATTCAGAACAATCAATAATCTACATCAAAGATAACATTCATGAGTTGCCAAGTGAGATGAGGTGTAAGGCCACTCAATAAAGTCGACTTGTTCAGTTGCTCAGTCGTGTCTGAATCTTTGCAATGCCATGGACTACAGCCACGCTAGGCTTCCCTGTCCCTCACCACCTCCTGGAGCTTGCTTCAAACTCATGTCCATTGAGTTGGTGATGTCATCCAACCATCTCATCCTCTGTCATCCCCTTCTCCTCCTGCTTTCAATCTTTCCCAGCATCAAGGTCTTTTCCAATGAACTGACCCTTCTAATCAGGTGGCCAACACATGGGAGCTTCAGCTTCATCATCAGTCCTTCCAATGAATATTCAGGATTGATTTCCTTTAGGATTGACTGGTTTGATCTCCTTCCAGTCCAAGGGACTCTCAAGAGTCTTTTCCAGCACCACACTGATGTTCGAAAGCATCAGTTCTACAGCACTCAGCCTTCTTTATGGTCCAACGCTCACATCCATACATGACTACTGTAAAATATCATAACTTTGCCTATACAGACAAGTCTACCTAATAATCTTCATTTGTGTAATCTGAAAAGGGAAATGCAAAAATCTCTTCTTAAAGGGCTAGTTTCCCCCTCTTTTTTTTTTTTTAAACTTAGAGTGTGAGTAAATCCTAATTCTTTTTTTTTTTTAAATGTTCTTCAGGCTATACATAATGACTGGTAATAAAAGGAAAATTATATACTTTGAAATTTCAGACAGTTGTCCTAGGACAAAGATTAAACATGATTTTGTCCCTTTTCCTTTGCTTAGACTAGTACATAAACATGCATGCCTCTTTTCACCACTTCCTGTGTTCAGCCTTGATGTCAGGCCTCTGTTCCCTCATACTGCAGCCAATAAATCCGTTATGAGCTCAACTGGCATGTGCAACCATGCCTGGTGGCTACATAAAAAAATTCTGAGTTCCAGGAGCATTCATAAACACATTCATTTAAAATGTGTTCAGTTTAAGCTACATAAGCAGAGTTAAAGAGAACACAGTTGCATTTACAATAGGCTCATCCATTGCCACTGAACTAGGTATTGACTAGTAGTAGCTTGAATCACATTTATAGAATTAATTAAAATCTACTGTTTGTCAGGGAAGAGGATAGGGGCTGGTATTCCTCATGGTGTACTTTGGCAGATGAAACTTCTTTAACAATGAAAATGATGTTCCCACCTCCCATGAAGATTTCCATCTTTTCTCTGTCCCTCAAACCCGATCTTAAAAGACCATATCCTAAGCATCAGGACAATTTAAAAACATGAGCAACATTATGTATTAGGCATTTAGATGTTTCAATTGTGCAGAGGCAGGAAAAACTTGAGGGACCACTGCAATATCCTGGCTGCCATCTGATCAGAACAGAGGAAGCATGGGACTGGAGGTAGATTGCTCCCTATCCACATGCCACACCTACCTTCTAAATCGACTATGTGACATTATAGAAAATGAAAATATATATGTGTGTGTGTGTGTATGTGTGTGTGTGTGTTGCTGTACACCTGAAACTAACACAGCATTGTAAATCAAGTATATTTTAAAAAAAGAAACTGAAAATCAAACATCAAGTCTTTAGATTCTGATTGTCACCTTTTAGAAGGCTCCTGCAGAAAAAAATAAGCCCTTAACAAAAGGAATAGAATCTTTTTCATTGTTGCGTTTACTACTTCAGAATGTTTATGAAGAAATCACTCCTGGGTACAACAGGACAGTGAGGGGAAGGATTGAGGAGTGAAGAAGAAGCTGGTAAGAATCTTAGGATTTGAAAAAACAGGTATTTAAATAGGCAGGTCATCAATACCATCAGATTGAGATGGGAACAGTATTGACTGGCCTACAGAGAATTTCATCTTCACAAACATGTTAACTTAGAAAATCCTTAAAATGGCTTCTGATGACTATCAATAAACTTTCCTGAAGGAGGACTCTTGGGTGACTTCCTGCCTTGTGAAATCTAGATATGCACGTATTCCATTTCTGGTTTGTTACCAGTTGTGTTGGCTTTACTTCAACTTTATGTAGGCTTGTGCTCTTTTCTCTCTAGAGCTAAGCTCATGACAAGAACTAGCACAAAGACTGCATCTGTAACAGCTGAAGCACTGAGCACTTGCCTGAAAAAGGAGTTTCTTGGAATTTTTCATCACAAAACCAGATTCCAGGATGTTTGTACATTTCTCCCATACTGGGATGTGAGCCTGAGCAAAGCTTCAAGGCATCAGGGACTAACAATTTGTCTCTCTGGCTTTTGTGAATACATTTCTGTAGGATTCTTCTGGGGCCTATCCTAGGAGGAGCTAAGGGACCACTTAGGCCAGGCCTCCTCTTTACCAACAGTTTCAAATTGAAACTTCTGGGTTTCTCCAATTGAAATTATGCCTATGTATGGAGAATTACACTGTAAGGATTGAAAGAATTCCACATGGATGATTTTACTTCAGTTATTCAATGGGAACATTTAAAATCCATCTATTTTCCTAACTGATTCGCATTTGTACTTTTTTTAATAGACTGGCGTTCTGAAAACTGGGAATGGGCCAGACTCTCCTGACCTAGTAAATGCCTATAAAGGTCTACAAACATGTAATGATGAGCATCCTACGTATCTGGTCAGGAATGAGAAGCTAACACTTCCCTTAGGAAGCACTGTTGTTGTTGCTCAGTCACTAAGTCATGTCCGACTCTTTGAGACCCTGTGGACGGCAGCACCCCAGGCTCCCCTGTTCTTCACTATCTCCGGGAGTTTGCTCAAATTCATGTGCACTGAGTCAGTGATACCATCCAACCATCTCATCCTCTGTTGCCCGCTTCTCCTCTTGCCCTCAATCTTTCCCAGCATCAGGGTCTTTTCCAATGAATCAACTCTTTACATCAGGTGGCCAAAGTATTGGAGCTTCAGCATCATGAATGAATATTCAGGGTTGATTTCTTTTAGGATTGGCTGGTTTGATCTCCTTGCTGTCATTGGTACATGAAATGTTACTCAAATGTGTATATGTCCACAGGGAACAAAGGTTTCTATGTTTCAAATATAAAGTTCAGCTTATCTACTAAACAGAAACAAACTCACAAACATATATAACAGACCTGTGGTTGCCAAGGAGGAGGGGGATTAGGGGAGGGGTGAATTGGGAGTGCAGGATTAGCAGATGCAAACTATTATATATAGAATGGATAAACAACAAGGTCCTACTGTACAGCACTGGGAACTGTATTCAATATCCTGTGATAAACCATAATGGAAAAGAATATGAAAAAGAATGTATATGTATAACTCAATCATTTTGTTGTATACCTGAAACTAACACAACATTGTAAATCAACTATACTTCAAATAAGAAAGAAAGAAACTGAAAAACAAGTATCAAGCTCACTATTATATCGGTTTGAATGTTAAAATGATTATAGGTACATGAGAGAATAAGACACATGGAAAGGGAGGAAAAGAAAACTTCACATTAATTAGGTTGTCTTTTTACTAGTCAATCAGCAAATAGCAGAAGAGTGCTATTTTTGGCTAATGCCTAGTTTTACAATTTTATATTGTACTCTGTCCTCATTGGATGGATAAAAAAGTGCCCAGTAACTACATTTTCCTCTTTTTACCCTTCCAAAACTAACAGGGGAAATTAGCTCACACATATTTATCACCCAAAATGGTTCCATTCCTAGTTTTACACTTTGATATTCGGCAAAATTCTAAATTGCTCACTTACTGAGCTGAATCAGATGCAGGGCTGAAATAGACCGGTTAATGAATCATTGTATTGCTGGAGGTATACTTAGAGCTACCTGATTTTAGGATTAATGGTAGAATAAATCTTAAAAGGAAGCTCAATATATTTTCATTTTATGAATACTACCAATTTAAGCAATATATTCTTAACACTGGTTTTGATGTAAGTATATTATTATTACTAAGTATCAAAAGAAGTTTAGAAACATCAACCAATTCACTTAATATTACAACTTTAAATGAAATTAAAATTTAAACTTTTGAGAATAGAATAAGTGTAGCTCATTTGCTAGAATAACACTTAACATGACCAGGTACATATGATCATTATGAAAGCATGGAAGAAAAGTCATTTAACTAGAACTGTTATGTGCAAACCATAAATTGCAACATAAATGTTCTTCCTTTAACTAACAGAAATAGTACCCAAAAAATTAATAATAGCTAAGAAATTTCATCTTGAGAAAAACAATATTTTTGCTAAGAAAAAGAAACCAATTTCTTGCATTTTTCTACTTAAAATAGCTCCCTTACAAAATAGCTAATATTTAAAGTCTCAAAAGCTTTTCAAAAGTAAGGCAAAGTATAGAATTTACAATATTTAAGAAAAATCAGAGGATCAGTACATTACTTACAATTTTTAGAGAAAAACAAACCTCTTTTACTAAAGTAAAGAAAACACAAAAACCCTATTTTTCCAAATGAGTTTTAAGAAGTGGCTTAAGTGAGTCTTCTGTTAGTCCACAGAAAATCTAAATGATGTTCTTTGTGCCCAAGCAACACAAAGCAGTCAAATGGAGATGGGAAGGGTCAGTGAACAGAGGGCTGTAGGAGAATGCACCCTGGTCTTTGAAATCTTCACTGGAGGAAGAACCTCTGAATGTCAACACTGTCTTTGGAAATATGGATAACCTTTTCCATTTCCCTATGTTTTCTTATATTTTATAAGTTCTCTAAATTGAATGAAAACATTTTTTTCTGAAAGTTTTACTTCACTCTTTTTCAAATCTCTCTCCTTGATCTTTTTATTGATCCATTGATTTGGTGGATTTTTGCTTATATGTTCAAGCTTCTTCACTATTTTTTAAAAGCAGATACATATATTATTAAGGGCAAAGCTAGAGTTTCAACAATATAATCCAGAGACTTAAATAACTCAGAGGTTTACATCTCTTCCACCTGGTCTGAGTCAGAATGACCTAGGTCCTTCTATGTTCATTCAGAGACACACTGTTCTTCTACCTCCTAAAACACTGTCAACATGGGCATAGTGAAAGCTTGGTTTTGACTTTTCTGGGCTTCATTCAAGTATGAAGGGGCAAGAGGTGATACACATCACTTTCACACACATTCTATTTGTGAGAACCTAATTATGACACCACCCTTATGGCAGAAAGTGAAGAGGAACTAAAAAACCTCTTGATGAAAGTGAAAGAGGAGAGTGCAAAAGTTGGCTTAAAGCTCAACATTCAGAAAATGAAGATCATGGCATCTGGTCCCTTCATTTCATGGCATATAGATGGGGAAACAGTGGAAACTATGTCAGACTTTATTTTTGGGGGCTCCAAAATCACTGCGGATGCTGATTGCAGCCATGAAATTAAAAGACGCTTACTCCTTGGAAGGAAAGTTATGACCAACCTAGATAGCATATTAAAAAGCAGAGACATTACTTTGCCAACCAAGGTCCGTCTAGTCAACGCTATGGTTTTTCCAGTGGTCATGTATGGATGTGAGAGTTGGACTGTGAAGAAAGCTGATCGCCGAAGAATTGATGCTTTTGAACTGCAGTGTTAGAGAAAACTCTTGAGAGTCCCTTGGACTACAAGGAGATCCAACCAGTCCATTCTAAAGGAGATCAGTCCTGGGTGTTCATTTGAAGGACTGATGCTAAAGCTGAAACTCCAATACTTTGGCCACCTCATGCAAAGAGTTGACTCACTGGAAAAGACTCTGATGCTGGGAGGGATTTGGGACAGGAGGAGAAGGGGACAACAGAGGATGAGATGGCTGGATGGCATCACCGACTCGATGGACATGAGTTTGAGTGAACTCCGGGAGTTGGTGATGGACAGGGAGGCCTGGAGTGCTGTGATTCATGGGGTCACAAAGAGTCAGACACGACTCAGTGACTGAACTGAACTATGATTGCACATCTGATTCCAAAGGGAACAGGGGAATGCAGTCAAACTAGGCAGCAGTGTATCCTCTACTATTACTATGGAATAGGTGAAAATCTATTTTATGAAACATCTTTGTTCTTGTTCAGTTGCTGTGTCTAACTCTTTGCAACCCCATGAATTGCTGCACACCTGGCTCCCTGTCCTTCACTCCCTAAGTTTGCTCAAACTCAGTGATGCCATCCAACCATCATCCTCTGTCACCCTCTTCTCCTCTTGTTCTCAATCTTTCAATGAGTCAGCTCTTTGAATCAGGTGACCAAAGCATGGGAGCTTCAGCTTCATCACCAGTCCTTCCAATGAATATTCAGGGTTGGTTTCCTTTAGGATTGACTGGCTTGATCTCCATGCTGTTTAAGGGACTCTCAAGAGTCTTCTCCAGTATCACAGTTTGAAAGCATCAATCTTTGGCACTCAGTCTTCTTTATGGTCTAACGCTCACATCCATACATGACTACTGGAAAAACCATAGCTTTGACCATATGGACCTTTGTTGGCCAAGTGATGTCTCTGCTTTTTAATATGCTGTCTATGTTGGTCATAGCTTTTCTTCCAAGGAACAAGCGTCTTTTAATTTTGTGGCTGCAGTTACTGTCTGAATTGATTTTGGAGATCAAGAAAATGAAATCTGACACTGTTTGCACCTTTTCCTCATCTATTTGCCATGCAGTGATAGGACCAGATGTCATGATCTTAATTTTTGGAATGTTGAGTTTTAAGTCAGGTTTCTCACTCTCCTCTTTCACCTTCATCAAGAGTCTCTTTAGTTCCTCTTCACTTTTTCCATTAAAGTGGTATCATCTGCATATCTGAGGTTGTTGGTATTTCTCCCAGCAATCTTGAGTCCAGCTGGTGATTCATCCAGCCTGGCATTTCTCATGATGTACTCTGCATAAGTTAAATAAGCTGGTTGACAATATACAGCCTTGATGTCCTCTTTTCCCAATTTTGAACCAGTCCATTTTCCCATGTCCAGTTCTGTTGCTTGTCTTGCATACAGGTTTCTCAGGAGGCAGGTCAGGTGGTCTGGTATTCCCATCTCTTTAAGAATTCTCCACAGTTTGTATTGATCCACACAGTCAAATGCTTTAGCATAGTCAATGAAGCAGAAATAGATGGTTTTTTTTAATCCCTTTGCTTTTTCTATGATCCAGCGTATGTGGGCAATTTGGGCTCTCATACCTCTGCCTTTTCTAAATCCAGATTGTACATATAAAAGTTCACGTACTGCTGAAGCCTAGCTTGAAGGATTTTGAGCATAATCTTGCTGGCATGTGAAATGCGTGCAACAACATGAAACATAAAGATGTTACATTATGTGCTTAATACATCCACTATCAAAGTCTCTGGAAATCTGAATCTGCTGTTTTCTGTTTTTTACTTATCATGTCATATTGCCCTTTGTTTTTGTGATTTGTGACTGTGAGTTTATCTTCTATGGGACATCTTTTGTGGGAATTTTTTCTTTTTTTTAATATAAATTTATTTATTTAAATTGGAGGCTAATTACTTTACAATATTGTATTGGTTTTGCCATACATTGACATGAATCCACCCCGGGTGTACATGTGTTCCCCATCTTGAACCCCGCTCCCACCTCCCTCTCCATCCCATCCCTCTGGCTCATCCCAGTGCACCAGCCCCAAGCACCCTGTCTCATGCATCGAACCTGGACTGGTGATTCACTTCACATATGATAATATACATGTTTCAATGCCATTCTCCCAAATCATCCCACCCTCGCCCTCTCCCACAGAGTCCAAAAGACTGTTCTATACATCTGTGTCTCTTTTGCTGTATCACATATATGGTCATCGTTACCATCTTTCTAAATTCCATATATATGCATCAGTATACTGCATTGGTGTTTTTCTTTCTGGCTTACTTCACTCTGTATAATAGGCTCCAGTTTCATCCACCTCATTAGAACTGATTCAAATGTATTCTTTTTAATTGCTGAGTAATATTCCATTGTGTACATGTACTACAGCTTTCTTATCCATTCATCTGCTGATGGACACCTAGGTGTCTTCCATGTCCTGGCTATTATAAACGGTGCTGCAATGAACATTGGGGTACACGTGTCTCTTTCAATTCTGGTTTCCTCGGTGTGTATGCCCAGTAGTGGGATTGCTGGGTCATATGGCAGTTCTATTTCCAGTTTTTTAAGGAATCTTCACACTGTTCTCCATAGTGGCTGTACTAGTTTGCATTCCTGTGGGAATGTTTTGAGGCTTGGGTTGAAGTTGCATTCTTCCAGGGAGCAAATACATTTGCCTTTCAGTTCAGTTCAGTTCAGTTCAGTCGCTCAGTCGTGTCCGACTCTCCGCGACCCCATGAATCACAGCACGCCAGGCCTCCCTGTCCATCACCAACTCCCGGAGTACACTCAAACTCATGTCCACAGAGTCGGTGATGCCACCCAGCCATCTCATTCTCCGTCGTCCCCTTCTCCTCCCGCCCCCAACCTTTCCCAGCATCAGAGTCTTTTCCAGTGAGTCAACTCGTCTCATGAGGTGGCCAAAGTATTGGAGTTTCAGCTTTAGCATCAGTCCCTCCAATGAACATCCAGGATTGATCTCCTTTAGAATGGACTGGTTGGATCTCCTTGCAGTATAAGGGACTCTCAAGAGTCTTCTCCAACACCACAGTTCAAAAGCATCGATTCTTCGGCGATCAGCTTTCTTCACAGTCCAACTCTCACATCCATACATGACCACGGGAAAAACCATTGCCTTGACTAGACGGACCTTGGTCGGCAAAGTAATGTCTCTGCTTTTTAATATACTATCAAGGTTGGTCATAACTTTCCTGCCAAGGAGCAAGCGTCTTTTAATTTCATGGCTGCAATCAGCATCTGCAGTGATTTTGGAGCCCAAAAAAACAAAGTCTGACACTGTTTCCATTGTTTTTCCATCTATTTCCCATGAAGTGATGGGACCAGATGCCATGATCTTTGTTTTCTGAATGTTGAGCTTCAAGCCAACCTTTTCACTCTCCTCTTTCACTTTCATCAAGAGGCTTTTGAGTTCCTCTTCACTTTCTGCCATAAGGGTAGTGTCATCTGCATATCTAAGGTTATTGATATTTCTCCCAGCAATCTTGATTCCAGCTTGTGCTTCTTCCAGCCCAGCGTTCCTCATGATGTACTCTGCATATAAGTTAAATAAGCAAGGTGACAATATACAACCTTGACGTACACCTTTTCCTATTTGGAACCAGTCTGTTGTTCCATGACCGGTTCTAACTGTTGCTTCCTGACCTGCATACAGGTTTCTCAAGAGGCAGGTCAGGTGGTCTGGGATTCCCATCTCTTTCAGAATGTTCCACAGTTTATTGTGATCCACACAGTCAAAGGCTTTGGCATAGTCAATGAAGCAGAAATAGATGTTTTTCTGGAACTCTCTTGCTTTCTCCATGATCCAGCGGATGTTGGCAATTTGATCTCTGGTGCCTCTGCCTTTTCTAAAACCTGCTTGACATTTGCCTTTACCAATCCTAAATAATGTTAAATTGATTTAAGTTCTGTTAGCCCTCACAGACAAGTTTTCCTGTGGATCTTTTCAGGGCATTGCACGTATTTCCAGCTGTCACCACTCTGAGATCACAGTCCTTTTAGGTCTCACCTTGAGTGGCCCTGAGCTTTTACTTCACGTTACATCATGCTATGAAGCCATGAGAATGGCAGTTAATGGATTGGGAGATACCCTTTAGTTTCTTGGTGCCCACTTCCCTCCTTAATTCTTGCTGTTATTTAAATTCTGGCCTCTCTGGAATCCTTGCTTTTGTTCCAGCTTTGCTATACACTTAAAATTATGAGGTTTATTTATTTGTTTGTTTTACACTTTAACCAGCATTTTAATTTTCTTCTTGGGTGTGGGGTTTTCTGTCTAAGACACATCAGAGATGAAAGCCCTGAATACCATGTTAGATGACACACATGCTTACATAAATTATAATGACATACACACCTACATAAATTATATATATGTAAATATAATTTACATATACACACATATAATTTGCACATACATATGTGAATATATGTAAATATATTTTTTATATGCATATATAATTTTTAAAGGAAGATGATCAAAAGAACAAGAGAGCTGGAATCATAAGCCTAGAGTTTCACTCCTGAATTTTTTCTGTCAACAGACCATACTCACAACTCTGATTTCTTGCTCATGGGAAGACAGGTGGTACAGTGGTAAAGAATCTGCCTACCCATGCAGGAGATGAGGGTTCAATCCCTGGGTCAGGAATATGCCTTGGAGTAGAAAATGGCAACCCACCCCAGTAGTGTTGCCTGGAAAATTCCATGAACAGAGGAGCCTGGCAGGCTATAGTCCATGGGGTGGCAAATAGTTGGATATGACTGAGCTTGCTACCATGCACACAAGGATGAGAAGAACCAGAGTCATCATACACATCTCATCAAGTTATGATAATGGTCAAATGATAAAGAATTTTGCAAATTCTCAAACAATATTGTCAGTTGAGATTAAGATCAAGAAACGTATGAGTTTAAGAATATCCATATGTCAATAGGTACAGACACGTTCAAAAGCAATGATTCTCAAAGCCTTTCTCAATCTCTTCCCCAGGGCCTGCCCCTGCTGAGCCAGCCCTCTAGTTATTGGTTTCACCTGTGAATGATTCCTGCCACTGCTGACTTCATCAAATATCTTCCTTGTACTCCCATCTGAATTTTATGTGAACTCTGGAGTGATTAGTCGGTAATATCAACAGTGGTGCACAGTCTAGAAACATTTATTGCTCCCCTGTTTGGCTTAATGTTTCTGACTTGGTACCATAATATTATTAATAGTCATAGGGTACAATAAAAGAAAATTAAGCGTTTATTTTGTTTAGGCGTTAGTCACTTTACCTACAGGTTTTTTCCATTGCATTTGCACATAAATGAGCATACCCTACATTTTTTAGATGCAAATCAGATTTTAACTTTGCTAATCATATAGTTTCCTTTCTGGTCGTCTTCCAGGCTGGCTTCAGTGTTACTCCTGATGCATGTATATTGTAGGAAATGAAGCAATGGGCATGTGGTAGATGTTTGCCCTTTTGTGATTCATTCATAGTTGTTTTTGTAGAGCAACTGTGTTTTAAAATCTAGTGCCACTGCCAATATTCCTTTGCCATTCCAGGAGCTTATCTGTTAAATTCTAGGCTGAAATCTACTGTTGAATTGCAGATCATTTATTAATAAACAGTTGGCAACGACTAATGTGCAACATGAGATTAAAGACATGAGAACAACTTTGTGTAAAATACTCTAGAACAAAGCACTAAATGATCTTCACTTTTCAGTATAAGTAAAAGCCCAAAGATCTGAGACATTTAAGAGGGCATCCAAAGTCAATACAATGAGTTTACATTTTCTGCTTCCTCCACCACTTCCTAGCCAATGTTCTTCTAGATGAAGGGTTTGTTCTGCCTTGAAAGGATGAATTAATATTTTACATCGCAAGGACCCCTTTATTCCTCGGTGGGATGTTTCTGACTTGATTTATATGATGGTGTTTAAATGTTTAAAAGCTTTTGCAAGGCAGGTTTTCAATCGATTAAAGAATTTAAGTTCCCTTGAGGTTCTAGCATCAGATGTCATCTCAGAAGTCTTACTTCTAAAGATTTATAATCCAATCTCTTTCTCCTATTAACCATATATTTCAGCAAGCATCCCATTGGACCAAGCTTGAGGATTTCAGGTTAGCATCTTCACGTGGAATGACTGCAAATAGCACTGTTGAATCTGCATTTCCCAATGTCTCATCAATGGGCTATGGGTCATACCAGACTTCCGTCTGCTGCCTTGGCAATTTATATGAGACATCTGGGGCTTCTGGGGATATCTCAAAGGTTCAACAAACAGATATTCTGAATAGAAAGGCAGAGACACAATAAACTAAGAGACCACATATAATATACTAAAGTTAAATCCACAGTAGATAACTCTGAAAAGTGTGAATAAACTTTTGTATAATACTTTGTAGTCTGAAATACAGTTTTCCTCAATATTCCTCTTCATCTGTTAATATAAAAGCAGGCATTATGATGATGAAGATTTTGTTGATGAAGAAACAGAGTTACAGAGATGTGGGGTCACTGACTTAGAATACAGACTCAAGTCTGTTGGTTCTTACCAAGGCTATTCCTCCCTCACCATGTTGCTTGGATATCCAACAACACTTTTGGGCAAAGCTGGCACCAAACTGGGCTGTCTTCCCTAGAGATTTCAATGCACTTTCAATGTTTCCTTCCACAGCATCTTCCAGGCACATGCTAATACATCAAGATGGCCTATAGCACTGCATGGTTTTGGAATCCTATCAGTAATAGCCAAATACACCACCACTTCTGCCTTATCCTTCTCCAGATTCCCCAAGATCAACAGAACACAGTGATTTTGAGGATTCTCTTTTACAGGATATTTAATCTTACCATAGTTTTGCCTAAGAATCCAGTTGTAAAATCTTATACCTCCCTTCTAACCAATAATTTGTATTAGTGTCTATTTTATGCTGCATATTCAACAGGCATATTTGTTGCAATGATAATCTCTCAGACTTTCAGCGCATCTTCTCCCTGTTTGACAAAGGGCTTTTATGTACTATCAGAATAGTCATAGTTAGTAAAGTGCCCACAAGCTTTGCATTCACGCTAGACAGTGGTACTCACTCAGAAAAGGATAAAAAAAAATAAAGTGCCCTTCATGAACACCCCTGTCTACTGGACCAGCTTTTATCTTGCCAACCCTTAACCCAAGAAAGAAGCAATGGCATTTCCCTCTAGTTACCTTGTTATTTTAAATTTTGTTTGCTTTTGCAAGGAGCCCAATGACAGAACTATTTCCAGATTCTAAAATCAGGGGAAATGAAAATCTGGGATGGAGGAGAAAAATGACCACACAGGGACAGATTAAAGTTGTGGTTGTTGGGCATAAGCATTCAGAAAGAGGGAAATTTTGATGCCCTTCTGACAGTGCTTTATCTGGACCACTGGGGTTTCAGGTGTAAATAAAACATAGCTTCCACGGATGTTTTTCATCACAGGTTAAACTCCTTTTTAATTTTTTTTCCCAAGGGACAATTGACAAGATAATACTCCTCTTGCCTTGCCCATAGACATTGATCTCCTATTCCTTGCCTACACAGGGCTCCCTCTGCAATGCCCAGAAAATGATGCAAACCTTGCTTACAAACCTTTCAAAGCATTCTTCTTAAGTCTCAAAGTTTCAATACCGTAAATTATGCTTATTTTGAAACAGTAGTTGCTAATAAATTTTTATTTTTTCCCCTTTATTTCAACTTAGTGTTCATTATGCATAATCTTAATTGAGTAAACTTTTAGAAGTAATTATAACATGCTGTTGTTGTTGTTTAGTCACTAAGTCATATCTGACTCTTTTGTGACCCCATGGACTGTAGCCCACCAGGCTGCTCTGTCCATGGGACTTCCCAGACAAGAAAATTTAAGTGGGTTGCTATTTCCTTCTCCAGGGGACCTTCCCAACCCCGGGGTCAAATCCACATCTCCTGCACTGGCAGGCAGATTCTTTACCACTGAGCCACCAGGGAAGCCCAATTGTAACATAACAACATTAAAAAAAAAAAATTCTGTGCAAAAGCTTTTAGGTTTGATTGGTCCCACTTGTTTATTTTTGTTTTTATTTTCATTACTTTAGGAGGTGGGTCACAGAGGATCTTGCTGTGATTTATGTCATAGAGTGTTCTATGTTTTCTTCTAGGAGTTTTATACTTTCTGGTCTTACATTTAAGCTTCTAATTCATTTTTAGTTTATCTTTGTATATGGTGCTAGAAAGTGTTCTAATTTCATTATTTTACATGTAGTTGTCCAGCTTTCCCAGCAGCACTTATGGAAGTGCTGCTTCAATAAGCACTTATCTTTGCCTGATTGTATATTTTTGCCTCCTCTGTAAAAATTAGGTATCCATAGGTGCGTGGGTATATCTCTGGGCTTTCAATCTTGTTCCATTGGTCTATATTTCTGTTTTTTTGTGCAAGTACCATACTGTCGTGATGACTACAGCTTTGTAGTATAGTCTGAAGTTAGGAAGGTTGATTCCTCCAGCTCCATTCTACTTTCTCAAGATTGCTTTGGCTATACAAGTCTTTTGTGTTTCCATACGAAGACTTTTTTGTTCTAGTTCTGTGAAGAATGCCATTGGTAATTTGACAGGTATTACACTGAATTTGTAGATTACATTTGGTAGTATAATAATTTTCACAATATTGATTTTTCCAACCCAGGAACATGGAATATGTCCCTATCTGCTTATGTTATCTCTGATTTCTTTCATCAGTGTCTTTTCTGTATACTACTCGTTTGTCTACTTAGGTAGGCTTATTCCTAGGTATTTTAAGATAACCCTCATAATAGGAAAAATAATAGCAAATAAAATAACTGACAAAGGATTCACTGAAAAAATATACAAGCAGCTCATATAATACCAGAAAAACAACCTAATAAAAAAATGGGCAAAAGACCTAAACGGCATTTCTCCAAAGAAGACACGCAGATGGCTAATAAACACATAAAAAGATGCTCAGCATCGCTCATTATTAGAGAAATGAAAATAAAAACAACAATGAGATATCACCTTACCTGGGTCAGTATGGCCATCATCAAAAAAATCTACAAAAAATAAATGTTGGCGAGGTTGTGGAGAAAAGGGAATCCTTTTGTGCTGTTGGTGGGAATGCAAATTGATGCAGCCACTATGGAAGACAGTACGGAGATTCCTAAAAACACTAGGAATAAAACCACCATATGGCCCAGCAATCCCACTACTACGCATATACCCTGAGGAAACCAAAATTGAAAAAGACACATTTAACCCACTATTCATTGCAGATCTATTTACAATAGCTAGGACATGGAAACAACCTAGATGTCCATCAACAGATGAATGGATAAAGAAGTTGTCATACATATATACAATGGAACATTAATCAGCCATAAAAAGGGACACAATTGAGTCAATCTTAATGAGGTGGATGAACCTAGAGCCTATTATACAGAGTAAAAAACAACTGAGACGCAGGCGGCTCCCGTCGGCACAGACGCGAGAGACACTGGCGGCTCTGGCGGCATAGACGCGAGAGGCTCCGGCACAACTGATCACACGCAGAAGCGCGGCCGAGAGGAGCTACCGCACATCCAAGGTAAGGTACAGCGGCTGCGCTTTGCTGGAGCAGCTGTGAAGAGATATCCCACGACCAAGGTAAGAGAAACCCAAATAAGATGGTAGGTATTGCGAGGGGGCATCAGAGGGCAGACACACTGAAATCATAATCACAGGAAACTAGTCGATCTGATCACATGGACCACAGCCCTGTCTAACTCAGTGAAACTAAGCCATGCCGTGTGGGGCCACCCAAGACAGACGGGTCATGGTGGAGAGGTCTGTCAGAATTTGGTCCACTGGAAAAGGGAATGGCAAACCACTTCAGTATACTTGCCTTGAGAACCCCATGAACAGTATCAAAAGGCAAAATGATAGGATACTGAATGAGGAATTCCCCAGGTCGGTAGGTGCCCAGTATGCTACTGGAGATCAGTGGAGAAATAACTCCAGAAAGAATGAAGGGATGGAGCCAAAGCAAAACAAATACCCAGTTGTGGATGTGACTGGTGATAGAAGCAAGGTCCAATGCTGTAAAGAGCAATATTGCATAGGAACCTGGAATGTTAGGTCCATGAATCAAGGCAAATTGAAAGTGGTCAAACAGGAGATGACAAGATTGAACGTAGACATTCTAGGAATCAGTGAACTAAAATGGACTGGAATGGGTGAATTTAACTCAGATGACCATTATATCTACTCCTGTGGGCAGGAACCCCTTAGAAGAAATGGAGTAGCCATCATGGTCAACAAAAGAGTCCGAAATGCAGTACTTGGATGCAATCTTAAAAACGACAGAATGATTTCTGTTCATTTCCAAGGCAAACCATTCAATATTACAGTAATCCAAGTCTATGCCCCAACCAGTAATGCTGAAGAAGTCAAAGTTAAATGGTTCTATGAAGACCTACAAGACCTTTTAGAACTAACACCCAAAAAAGATGTCCTTTTCATTATAGGGGACTGGAATGCAAAAGTAGGAAGTCAAGAAACACCTGGAGTAACAGGATAAATTGGTCTTGGAGCACGAAATGAAGCGGGGCAAAGGCTAATAGACTTTTGCCAAGAGAACGCACTGGTCATAGCAAACACCCTCTTCCAACAACACAAGTGAAGACTCTGCACATGGATATCACCAGATGATCAACACTGAAATCAGATTGATTATATTCTTTGCAGCCAAAGACGGAGAAGCTCTATACAGATAGCAAAAACAAGACCTGGAGCTGACTGTGGCTCAGATCATGAACTCCTTATTGCCAAATTCAGACTTAAATTGAAGAAAGTAGGGAAAACCACTAGACCATTCAGATATGGACCTAAATCAAATCCCTTATGATTATACAGTGGAAGTAAGAAATAGATTTAAGGGACTAAACCTGATACATAGAGTGCCCGATGAACTATGGATGAAGGTTCGTGACACTATACAGGAGAAAGGGACCAAGACCATCCCCATGGAAAATAAATGCAAAAAAGCAAAATGGCTGTCTGAGGAGGCCTTACAAATAGCTGTGAAAAGAAGAGAAGCGAAAAGCAAAGGAGAAAAGGAAAGATATAAGCATCTGAATGCAGACTTCCAAAGAATAGCAAGGAGAGATAAGAAAGCCTTCCTCAGCGATCAATGCAAAGAAATAGAGGAAAACAACAGAATAGGAAAAACAAGAGATATTTTCAAGAAAATTAGAGATATCAAGGGAACATTTCATGCAAAGATGGACCCCATGAATCACAGCACACCAGGCCTCCCTGTCTATCACCAACTCCCGGAGTACACTCAAACTCATGTCCACAGAGTCGGTGATGCCATCCAGCCATCTCATTCTCTGTGGTCCCCTTCTCCTCCTGCCCCCATCCTTTCCCAGCATCAGAGTCTTTTCCAGTGAGTCAACTCGTTGCACGAGGTAGCCAAAGTATTGCAGTTTGAGCTTTAGCATCAGTCCTTCCAATGAACACCCAGGATTGATCTCCTTTAGAATGGACTGGTTGGATCTCCTTGCAGTACAAGGGACTCTCAAGAGTCTTAAATCAACAAAAACTGTAAAGCAATTATTCTTTAATTCAAAATAAATTTAAAAAGGAAAAAAATTCTGAGAGCAAAGATAAATTCACTCATAATTTCACCATCTCACTCTCTTACTTCTACATGTTCATGCACCAAACTACATTTTATATGTAATTTCACATAACTGAAATCATATTTACATGAAATGGTGTGTACTTTAAAATTTTGCTTGGTTTCATGTTGTAAATATTCATTTTATACCATACTATAGGCTTTATAACAATCATTTCTAATGCCTATGTAATCTTTCTTTAGATTTATAATTAATCTTGCTATTAAACATTAATGTGGCTTTTTATTTTTCTCATTTAAACAATTCTGTGAGGGATATCTTTGCACATATAGATTTTCCAAACTTTGGTTATTTTGTTAGGATTGATTATTATTCCTTCTCCATCTCTTTTATAAGCTTCGCCTCCACTATCTACTCTTCAACAGCCAGGGTTCTCTTGGGTTTCATGAATAATTCTCTTTCTGCACTCTTCTCATCCGGGTGAAATCATCTACAATCAAGGCCTTACTTTCTCCAGGGCCCCAGACCTATATCTGTTAGCCAGCAAACATATACCCACCAAAACCTCAAATATTTTCACAAGCAGTAAACACTAACTTCTAGAAATTACTCTATTTTCCAGGTGGACATGTAATGGCACCCAGGTAAAAGCACCAAGATTCATCCAATCTCTGAGGCTGGCAACTACTAGGAATCTCTTTCTCTCTCTCTCTCCTCCATATCCAATAGGTCTCAAGTCCTCCTTAGCACTGTCTTAGAAATCTCTTTCACACCTTGGGGTGCTTCTCTTACTGGCTCCCTCATGGTCACTGCTTTGTTCTAGGTCTTTATCGTCTTTTACTTATATAATAATTGTCTGCAATTGGTTTCCATGCTGACAATTTACCACTGTAACTCATCTGATCTTAAGCAAAGTTTGTCCAATTAAGTATTTTATTAGTTTTTCCTCTTGCTTATATCATTATCCAACTTCAGCATGTATCAGAATCACCTGGAGGACTCATTAAACCAAAGTTTTCTGGGTCCCACCCTCCAGAATTTTTGATTTAGTAGATCTGGGGTCAGGCCAGAGAATCTGTGTTTCTAAGAAGTTCCTAGGGGATGCCAAAGTTGCTAGTCTGGGGACAACTCATTGAAATCTGGTAGTCTGTAAAATAATATTGATAATCTAATAATTGACAATCTAATTGTGTACATAAAATTTGGATTCAGTTTACTCATCCATCCTTACTTTGTAAAGGTGCCCAGTGAAAATGACTCCTGCCTGCTAAAATTACCAACTATGCTCATCTCCTAACTGCTTTCAGAATTGCCCCTCCTTGTATATGGTTGCCAGAGTAGCCCTTGTATCTAAGCCTTCTTTTTCTGTTGAGAAAACAGCTGATAACCTTAAGGGAATTTCTATATGTTATTCGTTGTTTTTCCTTGTTACTTTTCATATTTTATCTTTGTCTTTAATTTTTGTCAGTTTGATTACTATGTGTCTCAGTGTGTTCCTCCTTGTGTTTATCCTGCCTTAGACTCTCTGTACTTCCTTGACTTGGCGGACTATTTCCTTTCCCAGTTTAGGCAAGTTTTCAGTATTATCTCTTCAAATAATTTTTTGGGTCCGTTCTTTCTCTCTTTTCCTTCTGGGACCCCTACATTGCATTTAATGTTGTCCCAGAGGTCTCCTGTGTGTGTGCACACTAAGTCACTTCAGTCGTGTCCAACTCTTCGCAATCCTATGGACTGTAGTCTGCCATGCTCCTCTGTCCATGGGACTGTCCAGGCAAGAATACTGGGGTGGGTTGCCATGCCTCCTTTAGGGGATCTTCCCAACCCAGGAATCAAACCTGCATCTCTTGCATTGACAGGGAGATTCTTTACCACTGTGCCAGCTGGGATGAGGTCTCTTAGGTAGGCTATCTTTTCTTTTCATCCTGTTTGCCTATACTTTGTTTTGGCAGTGATTTCTACCATTTTGTATTCCAGGTCACTTATCTATTCCTCTGCCTCAGTTATTCCTCTATTGATTCCTTCAAGTATACTGTTCATCTCTGTTTATTTGTTCTTTGGTTCTTCTAGGTCTTTGGTAAATATTTCGTGCATCTTCTCCATTCTTTTTCCGAGATCCTAGATCATCTTCCTATCATTATTCTAAATTCTGTTTCTGGAAGGTTGCCTATCTCAGCTTCATTTAGCTGTTTCCTGGGGTTTTATCTTGTTCCTTCAACTGGGATATAATCCTCTGCATTTTCATTTTGATTAACTTTCTATGATTCTGGTTTTCAGTTCTGGAGGCCATGGGATTGTAGTTCCTCTTGCTTCTTCTACCTGCCCTCTGGTGGATTTTGTTTGTGCCCTCCAAGAGTGTTTCCCCCAGTACTGTGGAAGTCCTGCAATAAAATCCCACTGGTTTTCAAAGTAAGATTCCTTGGGGATGCCCAGACCCTTTTTTGGATCCCAAGGCTGGGAAGCCTGGTGTGGGGCTCAGAACCTTCACAAAAGTGGGAGAACTTCTTTGGTATTATTATTCTCCAGTTTGGAGGTCTCCCAACAGGAAAGGGATTTGACTTTGTTGTGATTGTGCCCTTCCTACCATCCTGTTCCAGCTTCTTGTTTTTAGACGTGGGGTATCTTTTTTTGGTGGTGTCTAGCATACTCCTGTCAATGGTTGTTCACCAGCTAGTTGAAACTGTGGTGCTCTCACAGGAGGAGGTGAGTGCACATTCTTCTATTCCACGACCTTGAACCTAGTTAGCACAAGTTTTCTTTTCCAATTGGCAAATAACTAAATGAAATCACAAACTCAAATATGTATGGAGACCAAGTAGAAAGTCAAGAATGCATGAAACAAGAGAATGAAGGCATGAAGAGAGTTCTCTTTAAAGGTTCAGCCTCTCCCCAGCTCTTCACTGTTATTATCCTCAGGAAACCATTGTTAAGACTTCTGATGTTTTTCAAAAGAAGCCAGAAATCCAGATTCTTAAGCAAAATCTCCAGATACTTAGATAAGTGCAATGGATTCAAAAAATTTTCAACAATGAAACCATATGATGGCTGAACTCAGCCCAAGGCCCGTAAGTTTGCAACATAGAGTTGCAACGTGTTCTTCTCAAAGGGAAGATCAATGTCAGTTCCTCAATGCAGCTTCCCTAGTATGCATGCTACCCACAACCATACTATCAATGTGCACACAGCACACACGTTCACACACACATACAGCCTTAGTGATGGTATCCTTTCTGATCTTATGACACTTGGTTAAAATTTATATGAAAGCATTTATTTCAATTAAAATCTTTGTACAAGTATTAGTCTTAACCACAAAGCAGTTCAAGAACACAAACCATATGTTACACTTTATCCTTACTTCCAAATGCAGTGTGCCTCAGAAATAGGTATGAAGGTGCTCTTGTTTCTTCAAACAGAAATAAACAAGACAGACTGAACGAACAACTAAATGTAAACTCTTTGATGACACGGCAAACAGCATTGTGCTTCACATACCATAACTGCCCGTTTTGGACTTTCTCAGTGACATGTTAGATTTCTCACCATGAAACACCCAGAGTTCAGTCACACTTTCAACAGATGTACAGAAAAATGTTGGTCTAAGTCATCTAATATAAATACTGGATGTATTTGGATCAAGCAGCATTATCTTGGTGTGTCTTTCAAGAGGGCAATGATGGGTATGATTCATGACAATGACTAAAGGCATCAGTATTCCCTTATCATAACTCCAGGTAATCTTTCACAAGCATGCAATTAATCATGTGTTCAGAAACAGGAAGATTTATGCATCAATCCAAGAACCAGCTGTCTCCTTCTATTTAATAATTTTTAAAAATCTTCCCAAATAAAAATAACATAAAAAAAAAACAACACTCTGTAGTATGCCTGACAGAAAGGAAGTCAAACCAGAAAGTTTTTTCTTTAGCATCCTTTGGTTCTGGAGTTGTCTAGTTCCTAGGCCTATGTGTGACTTAACAATCATCAAATATAAAACTAAAATTGAATTTAATTAGTTTCTTGAGCCCTGAAGGCTTTTCCTAATAAGGAAAAGGTATTGCCAATGATGCCCTTTGATTCATACTTTCAGTGTAAATAAAACTCATTGCAGAGAGGAATGCAAAGTCAGGTTTCTCTTTCATCTTGACTAAGCGTTAAACCATGGATAAATAAAAAACACTTTAAGGTAACAGTGATTTTCTTTAATTATAAAGTGTAACTTCATAACCTGTAAGGCTTTTATTAGCCAAGGTCCATCCATTCTAATCAGGCTGCCCTCACACTGGAAAGTTTCACACCTGCGTAATTAAAGCTTCTGATTCTGCTGACAGCATCCTTCAGTTTCCAGAGCCCTTATCAAGTCATCAAGAAACATATGCTAGCCCTATATCCTGCCTTCTGTGCCCTTACATTTTAGTAGAGGAGTTAATCTCTACTGTTTTAGCTTACTTTTCATACATTCTTCCCCTAGAGCCAATGATATTAATCAGTATAAAAGAAGAAAAAATAAATTACCAGGTAAAATTATATTTTAAAGTGTTTAAATAGAGTCATCCATCTTTAGTTCACCTTTTCCCATTCACATTGACTATCCTTCATGCTCATATATAGCACATTGATTTTTACATTATGGATGAAGATTTTCTTTAGGAAAATATATCTGATTTCCCAGATCCTCCAATATAAAGTGCTTAAAGAAAAAGGTAGTGGCTAAGGATGTTGTTATAATTACCTGTTCTCTTTCTGAACACCTTCCCATCATGAGCTAGACACAAGACTGGAATTCATATCATGGTTCCCTATTTGAAATTGCCCTGGCAACCACAAAAGAAACTACCCAGTCTTGCTCTGTACAACCTTTTTTTCTTTCTCTTCTCTTTTTCTCTTGGTCAGTTACAATATGCTCCTGAAGCATGTTTTTAATCAAGATTTCTCCCTTATGGAGAAAATTTAAGGTTTATTTTAACTACTCTGTACATTTTTTTTCCAAAGCTGTTGAGCAATATTACCCTAATTTTCCTTCCTCAGAAGAGGAGAAGAGAGAGGAACACTGGCGCTGGGCCCAGGTGTCCTGACCCAGCAGCCTGACTAGTTGACTGCTTCTGTTATAATCTCAAGGTCAAGGAACTCTGGCTATTGCCCTTAGCACGCAATTGGAGAGCTGTACCTTCTCCCTTTGATAAAATCTTGATTATTTATTTTTATTTCAGCTTAGACATCTTATTCTGATTCATGAAGACCAAGTCGTTGTTGGTGCTTTTATACATCTTCCAATTAAATACTGAGTTTTTAATGACATGACAGTGTTTTCACATAGACACTCTCCTGTTAGTTTCACATGGATCTACATTATAACTTTAAAACATAAAGGGAAAAGTTAAGCCATGCAAAAAGAACCAAATCTTCAGAATGTGGCTTCAAACTTACTTTCTCTTTCTTGTTTATCACAATGAATCACGAATCACTTGACCCTAATCATGCCAGCAAGTCCTCTGCAGGTTGTTCATATCAGTAGCTCATTTTGTACCATTATATGTATTCCCAGTAAATATTCCTGACACATTTCCTTGCATTTTTCTAGAAATATCATTTGATAATGAACTCCTTGAGGTCAATGAACTTTGCTTTCTTTAAAATTTCCTTCACCGGACATCAGCACAATCCTGGATTTGGAGTCAGTAATTCCACCATTTATTATTACTGGGACTTTGATACTTTCATAATCCCGCAGAGGCTGATCTCTTGTCATTAAATGGGGAAGATCATGCCACTTGCCCTGTCTTCTCAAAACCCAGGATTATGGGTAACAATCGCATAAAATATAATCTGCCATGCCACTTTTCAAACCACCAGGTCTCACACAGAGGCTCTAAAAATCATCTGAGTAAGTACTGCTGTCACATAAACTAGCAAATATTTAAGATAAGTCATACAAGACAGTGGTTTCACCACTCTGACCATAGTCAACTAAAATGCATTTTAAGTTTTCATCTTTTTCTATCCTGAGGAATAAGCTGGAGTTTTAAACAGAAATGCAGAAGGATCGGGGAGACACCAAAAATGTAAAAAGAAGACCTAGCATAAGATTCCATAAGGTGTGCTGAGGACCTGTAGCAAACTGAGAGTGCACGTCTTCCTAACGTGCGGCACTGACACCGGTCCAGTTAACTGTCCCATGCAGAGGGCAGGCCAAATGTTTTCAGAGAAGCAGGAATCCGTACTTCTGTCAGCAAAATATCCAGAGTTTTTATTGTTGGTCTTTCATTCAGTTATGAAAAGTATAGTGGTCAAATTCATCATCGATAGATTTGCCCCATGGATCACAAGAGTTTGCAATTTCTCTTGCAAGGCTTTCAACAACTGAGTTTGCATGGATAACCAAGAAATAACTCTGAACTCTAGTAAATACTCATTCTGAACCAATATTTTAAGGGAATATTCAAAAGAAGCATAATGCCTAGTCCTTGTTATTAAAGCAGAGGAACTCATAATTATTAACCACCTAACATTCACTTTGCAAAAGTGAATTGTTTGCTTTAATATAATCTTTATGAACTTACCAAGTGGTTACTATCACACTCATTCTACTGATGAATTAACCTTAAGGACAAGGAGTGACTTGCCCAAGAGAACATGGCATTAACCAGTTAGTGGCAGAAAAATAATTTTAGCTTCATTCTGGCTATTGCAAAAACTCAAGAAATCAAAATATGCATAGAAACGAATGAAAATGAAAACACAACAACCCAAAACCTTTGGGACACTGTAAAAGCAGTGCTAAGGGGAATGTTCATAGCAATACAGGCATACCTCAAGAAACAAGAAAAAAGCCAACTAAATAACCTAACTCTACACCTAAAACAACTAGAAAAGGAAGAAATGAAGAACCCTAGGGTCAGTAGAAGGAAAGAGATCTTAAAAATTAGGGCAGAAATAAATACAAAAGAAACAAGAGACCATAGCAAAAACCAACAAAGCCAAAAGCTGGTTCTTTGAGAGGGTAAATAAAATTGACAAACCACTAGCCAGACTCATCAAGAAACAAAGGGAGAAGAACCAAATCAATAAAATTAGAAATGAAAAGGGAGAGATCACAACAGACAACACAGAAATACAAAGAATCATAAGAGACTACTATCAGCAATTATATGCCAATAAAATGGACAACTTGCAAGAAATGGACAAATTCTTAGAAAAGTATAACTTTCCAAAACTGAACCAGGAAGATACAGAAAATCTTAAGACCTATCACAAGCATGGAAATTGAAACTGTAATCAGATATCTTCCAGCAAACAAAAGCCCAGGTCCAGATGGCTTCACAGCTGAATTCTACCAAAAATTTAGAGAAGAGCTAACACCTATCCTACTCAAACTCTTCCAGAAAATTGCAGAGGAAGGTAAACTTCCTAACTCATTCTATGAGGCCACCATTACCCTAATACCAAAACCAGACAAAGATGCCACAAAAAAAGAGAACTTCAGGCCAATATCACTGATGAACATAGATGAAAAAATCCTTAACAAAATTCTAGCAATCAGAATCCAACAACACATTAAAAAGATCATGACCAAGTGGGCTTTATCCCAGGGATGCAAGGATTCTTCAATATCTGCAAATCAATCAATGTAATACACCACATTAACAAATTGAAAAATAAAAACCATATGATATTTCAATAGATGCAGAGAAAGCCTTTGACAAAATTCAGCATCCATTTATGATCAAAACCCTCCAGAAAGCGGGAATAGAAGGAACATCCCTCAATGTAATAAAAGCTATATATGACAAACCCACAGCAAACATTATCCTCAATGGTAAAAAATTGAAAGCATTTCCCCTAAAGTCAGGAACAAGACAAGGGTGCCCACTTTTACCACTACTATTCAACATAGTTCTGGAACTTTTGGCCACAGCAATCAGAGCAGAAAAAGACATAAAAGGAATTCAAATTGGAAAAGAAGAAGTAAAACTCTCACTGTTTGCAGATGACATGATCCTCTACACAGAAAACCCTAAAGACTCTACCAGAAAATTACTAGAGCTAGTCAATGAATATAGTAAAGCTGCAGGATATAAAATCAACACACAGAAATCCCTTGTATTCCTATACACTAATAATGAGAAAATAGAGAGAGAAATTAAGGAACCAATTCCATTCACCATTGCAATGAAAAAAATAAAATACTTAGGAATATATCTACCTAAAGAAACAAAAGACCTATATATGGAAAACTATAAAACATTGGTGAAAGAAATCAGAGAGGACACTAATAGATGGAGAAATATACCATGTTCATGGATTGGAAGAATAAATATTATGAAAACGAATATATTACCCAAAGTAATTTATAAGTTCAATGCAATCCCTATCAAGCTACCAACAGTGTTTTTCACAGAACTAGAACAAATAATCTCACAATTTGTATGGAAATACAAAAAACCTCGAATAGCCAAAGCAATCTTGAGGAGGAAGAATGGAACTGGGGGAATCAACCTGCCAGACTTCAAGCTCTACTACAAAGCCACAGTCATCAAGACAGTACGGTACTGGCATAAAGACAGAAATATAGATCAATGGAACAAAATAGAAAGCCCAGAGATAAATCCATGCACCTATGGACACCTTATCTTTGACAAGGGAGGCAAGAATATTCAATGAAGAAAAGAAAATCTCTTTAACAAGTAGTGCTGAGAAAACTGGTCAGCCACTTGTAAAAGAATGAAACTAGAACACTCCCTAACACCATACACAAAAATAAACTCAAAATGGATTAAAGATCTAAATGTAAGACCAGAAACTATAAAACTCCTAGAGGAGAACATAGGCAAAACATTCTCCGACATAAATCACAGCAGGATCCTCCACTACCCACCTCCCAGAATATTGGAAATAAAAGCAAAAATAAACAAATGGGACCTAATTAAAATTAAAAGCTTCTGCACACCAAAGGAAACCATAAGCAAGGTGAAAAGACAGCCTTCAGAATGGGAGAAAATAATACCAAATGAAGCAACTGATAAAGGATTATTCTCAAAAATATACAAGCAACTCCTGCAGCTCAATTCCAGAAAAAGAAACGACCCAATCAAAAAATGGGCCAAAGAACTAAACAGACATTTCTCCAAAGAAGACATAAAGATGGCTAACAAACACATGAAAAGATGCTTAATATCACTCATAATCAGAGAAATGCAAATTAAAATCACAGTGAGGTACCATTTCACGCCAGTCAGAATGGCTGCTATCCAAAAGTCTACAAGCAATAAATGCTGGAGAGGGTGTGGAGAAAAGAGAACCCTCTTACACTGTTGGTGGGAATGCAAACTAGTACAGCCACTATGGAGAACAGTGTGGAGATTTCTTAAAAAACTGGAAATAGAACTGCCATACGACCCAGCAATCCCACTCCTGGGCATATACACCAAGGAAACCAGAATTGAAAGAGACACATGTACTCCAATGTTCATCACAGCACTGTTTATAATAGCCAGGACATGGAAGCAACCTAGATGTCCATCAGCAGATAAATGGATAAGAAAACTGTGGTGCATTTACACAATGGAGTACTACTCAGCAATTAAAAAGAATATATTTGAATTAGCTCTAATGAGGTGGATGAAACTGGAGCCTATTATACAGAGTGAAGTAAGCCAGAAAGAAAAACACCAATAAGGTATATTAACACATATATATGGAATATAGCAAGAGGATATCGATAACCCTGTATACGAGACAACAGCAGAGACTCGGATGTGTAGAGAAGTCTTTCGGACTCTGTGGGAGAGGGCGAGGGTGGGATAATTAGGAGAATGGATTGAAACATGTATATTATCATATGTGAAATGAATCTGACGTGGTTGGGGGTTCCCCACCTCAACACTCTGTGGATTTAAGAGGCCATTCCTTCCAGAAGTATATAAATGAGCCTGGGATAGAACCTGCACACCGAATTTACTAAGAAATGAGAAACCAGAACTATAAAGGTGGCATAGAAATACAAGAAACTATTCTTAAGTAATCTTTTAAAACTTCGAACAGAGTTACAGATTTTACCATTTGTTATAAACTGGTAAAAAGCAAAATGGCTGTCTGAGGAGGCCTTACAAATAGCTGCGAAAAGAAGAGAAGCAAAAAGCAAAGGAGAAAAGGAAAGATATAAGCATCTGAATGCAGACTTCCAAAGAATAGCAAGGAGAGATAAGAAAGCCTTCCTCAGTGATCAATGCAAAGAAATAGAGGAAAACAACAGAATAGGAAAAACAAGAGATCTCTTCAAGAAAATTAGAGATTCCAAGGGAACATTTCATGCAAAGATGGGCTCAATAAAGGACAGAAATGGTATGGACCTAACAGAAGCAGAAGATATTAAGAAGAGGTGGCAAGAATACACAGAAGAACTGTACAATAAAGATCTTCACAACCAGGATAGTCACGATAATGAGATCTCTGACCTAGAGCCAGACATCTTGGAATGTGAAGTCAAGTGGGCCTTAGAAAGCATCACTACGAACAAAGCTAGTGGAGGTGATGGAATTCCAGTTGAGCTATTTCAAATCTTGAAAGATGATGCTGTGAAAGTGCTGCACACAATATGCCAGCAAATTTGGAAAACTCAGCAGTGGCCACAGGACTGGAAGAGGTCAGTCTTCATTCCAATCCCAAAGAAAGGGAATGCCAAAGAATGCTCAAACTACCGCACAATTGCACTCATCTCACACGCTAGTGAAGTCATGCTCAAAATTCTCCAAGCCAGGCTTCAGCAATATGTAAACCGTGAACTCCCAGATGTTCAAGCAGGTTTTAGAAAAGGCAGAGGCACCAGAGATCAAATTGCCAACATCCGCTGGATCATGGAGAAAGCAAGAGAGTCCAGAAAAAGATCTATTTCTGCTTCATTGATTATGCCAAAGCCTTTGACTGTTTGGATCACAATAAACTGTGGGAAATTCTGCAAGAGATGGGAATACCAGACCACCTGACCTGCCTCTTGAGAAACCTGTATGCAGGTCAGGAAGCGACAGTCAGAACTGTACATGGAACAACAGACTGGTTCCAAATAGGAAAAGGAGTACGTCAAGGCTGTATATTGTCACCTTGCTTATTTAACTTATATGCAGAGTACATCATGAGGAACGCTGGGCTGGAAGAAGCACAAGCTGGAATCAAGATTGCTGGCAGAAATATCAATAACCTCAGATATGCAGATGACACTACCCTTATGGCAGAAAGTGAAGAGGAACTCAAAAGCCTCTTGATGAAAGTGAAAGAGGAGAGTGAAAAGGTTGGCTTGAAGCTCAACATTCAGAAAACAAAGATCATGGCATCTGGTCCCATCACTTCATGGGAAATAGATGGAAAAACAGTGGAAACAGTGTCAGACTTTATTTTTTTGGGCTCCAAATTCACTGCAGATGCTGATTGCAGCCATGAAATTAAAAGACGCTTACTCCTTGGAAGAAAAGTTATGACCAACCTTGACAGTATATTAAAAAGCAGAGACATTACTTTGCCAACCAAGGTCCGTCTAGTCAAGGCTATGGCTTTTCCAGTGGTCATGTATGGATGTGAGAGTTGGACTGTGAAGAAAGCTGATCGCCGAAGAATTGATGCTTTTGAACTGTGGTATTGGAGAAGACTCTTGAGAGTCCCTTGTACTACAAGGAGATCCAACCAGTCCATTTCTAAAGGAGATCAATCCTGGGTGTTCATTGGAAGGACTGATGCTAAAGCTGAAACTGCAATACTTTGGCCACCTCATGTGACGAGTTGACTCACTGGAAAAGACTCTGATGCTGGGAAAGGTTGGGGGCGGGAGGAGAAGGGGACGACAGAGAATGAGATGGCTGGATGGCATCACCGACTCCATGGACATGAGTTTGAGTGAACTCCGGGAGTTGGTGATGGACAGGGAGGCCTGGCGTGCTGTGATTCATGGGGTTGCAGAGTCGGACGCGACTGAACTGAACTGAACTGATAAACTGGTTTATATTTTTAACCAGAACCATAAGAAAATTAGTATTGTGTGAATTCTGAAGCAATTTCAACATATTGTAGGAATAATGTGGACTTTCTTGAGTTTTACACATTCATAAGTAAATGGTCTGTATCTCATGCCTTTGTTGGTTTTCTGTGAGCTGTAGTTTCTAGGAGGTGAGCAGCTCTCATTCCTGTAACTCTTGTAATCCAGTCATTCGTGTGCCTCCTTCATGTGGATTCAGTACGGCTGTGGTGCTGTTATCCCTCTGATAGGAACTCTTAGTGTAAAGCCCCAAAGGTCTGTTACTTTTTATTTTATATTGTACTATATTTTATTTACAGTGTTGTGTTTGTTTCAGGTGTATAGCAAAGTGATACAGTCATATATATATATATACATGTATTAATTAACAAAAGCAGTTCCCGTCTTTTGACGGGGTGCTCATGATTTATAACATAAATGGCATTACTTTGAGAGAGGGATAACTTAGGTATGGTATTGGGTTTTTTTCTTTTTGCAGCCTGAGGCAGTTGTAAAATAACTTCATGTAGTTTTTTACAACTGTGTATTCTATGGTATTTTTTCATTTGGTGAAATTTTAACTGTTAATGTTTTTGGCATTGTGCTTTGTACCATTTATTAAATAAAAATTAAAAAAAAATAAAGTCCTAGGGGATAACTGAAATTTAAGTTCAGTTGTGGAGACACTGTGATAAGGCTTTAGAGAAAAGAACGAAAGAATACAATGATGAGAAATATGACAGTCTCAAGACATATAGGGGGATTGGAGCCTTGGGTTAGTTAAGATTTGGATGAATGGAGGAGAAGTAGAAGAAACAGCATGAATGAAAGCCTGGGTGACTATGAATAACTTACCAGGTCCTAATATCCTAATCAAGTCTCTCTCTCTCCCCCAATCTCTCTCTCTCATACACATACACAAACATCCTCAGGATTCAATTAAGGAATGTCTGTTGGTTTTGCTTGCCTCATTGTTTTCCCATCTTTTGGTAACATCACCCTTTTGTGGTCTTTCCTTTGCAGAATGGACCTGTCATTATTCTCCCCTGGAGCTTCATTAATGCTGTTCTCCCCTGGTGCTTCATTAACGCTGTAGTAAGAGCCCTCTGCACAAGGGCATGCTCAGATATGCTGATCTAGGAAGTGAAAGGGAGTCAACCCCCAGAGGCAGCACAGGGCTACTGGTGTACCTTCTATGCCTTGAGTAGACAACAGTGCTCTTCAGAAGGCACCAGACAGATGGACCACCCATAGCTCACAGTGGTGGCCAGTTCATGAACACAGCTGTGCATGGCTGTCCTCTCCTCTGACTCACCCTTGCTTTGCCCCCTACTGCTGCTCCCTGGAAACACTTCCCAAATGAGCTGCCTGTTACAAGTTCTTATTTTGGAGAAAACCCAAGTGAAGACAGTTCTTCATACTGAGATGCCGAAACTGCTCTCTGCCCATCCTTCCCAAGGTGAGATTATGCAACTTTCACTCTGTTACTAATCTGTCCTGTGTGTGTGTGTCAGTCGCTCAGTCGTGTCCAACTCTTTGCGACCCCATGGTCTGCAGCCTGCCATGCTCCTCTGTCCATGGAATTTTCCAGGCAAGAATACTGGAGTGGATTGCACTTTCTACTCCAAGGGATCTTCTTAACCCAAGGGGAAGATGTCGCTTATGTCTCCTGAACTGGAAGGCAGATTCTTTACCCGCACCACCTGGGAAAACCCAGTCTATCCTCCATTCATCCAATAACATTCTTGCTCCACTTGTATATTGCAGCTGCATCCATTTCTGTTCCTTACCATCAAATAACTTGTATATATTTATAGGTTTACTTCAAGTGGACCCATATTATACCTTTGAATAATAGGAGGAAAGTTGTACATATATACAAACATACAAATCTTGCTGGTGATCAGTGTGGTTATTACTTTAGATGGCAAGAAATTCTGAAACATCTGACAGTATTATTAAGTTGCTCTTAAAAAACGAACATTATGGATGAGCTGTACAGTCATCTGGCAAATGATTCATGGTGTTTCTGCCAATGCCCACACCTGGCATGCTGAAGTGCTGAAATCCAGCACTTCCCTGACAACTGCCTGGGCATCTAAAACTAAGACTCCATATGATTTTATGCCTTCTCTATTAGCTCACCCACCAGTCTCTGAAATCATTACCTTCTGTTGTTTCTCAAGGACCACTCCCGTGATAGAGCAATCTTTGGAGGAAAACACAAATTGCTTTTTACTTTTCCAGGTAAGGAACTGGAGAACAGATTCAAGATTCAAATACATGGTTTCCCAAGACTCTCTTTATCCACTAAATCATACAGCTTTCCAGTGCCACTTGAAATAAACAGGCTAGATTCCTATTAAGTCCAAGTATATCTATCATCCATTCAGTTATCTAGCTATCATCCTACTTTCTTCCTATCATCTGTCTTCTACCTAACTACTAAGTGATTCCAAATACACATGTATAGTCCTGAAAAGTGGCCATTTTTCTAAAATCTGCATCTGAAATTGCAAATAGAACAATCTACATTACTCTGGTGCATCTGGTACTTGTTAATTCGTAATCTGTTGTATCTTTTATTGTCATGATTTCTCCAGATGTGTGAGTCTAACTCATAAGTTAATATATTACATAAACTACACTGAAGAACTGTTGAAACAGAGTTGAGACTCCTGGACTCACAGGACTTTTCCATACAGGAGCAGTTTAAGTCTAGCTGACCCAATGCCCAGGAGATCATAAAAATCCACTGACTAAGAAACTTGCAAATGAGTCCAAGATGCCCCTCCTCCTGTTCGGGGATGGGGTGGGGTGTGTTTTACACTCTGTTGAATTTATAAAAAGAAAAAAATTGCTAAGAAAAATCCAACGCTTAACCAAAGATGAATAACTGTTTGAGAACTTTGTTAATACTCCACACAGTAACGGGCCTTTCATCTCCTAAAATAGAATCCTGAACAAGGGGTTTGCTTTTAAACAATGCTTTAAAAATAGAACTTGCCATTTGGAAAGTTTCTTAAGATTTTCTGGACAGTGGCTTCCAAATGCAGCCCATCATTAGAATCACTCAGCGGGGCTGTCAATTAAAAAAAAAAAAAGAAGACAACTATTCCAGGGTCCCACAGTAAACCTACTGAAGCAGAATCTCTGGCAGGTAGGACCAGGTTTCCCTGGTGATTCTGACATTCAGCCAGGTTTGAAAACCATGCATGCCTAGAGTCTCGAGTCTGAACATTAAATATTGCCTTAGCAGTTAAAATTTTAGTGCCTGTGATTATAACTTTATTCTATTAATTTCCTTTGGATTTATGTTTTGGAAGAAAAACCTGGATGGGAAATCATTGGACCATTAATGTGTCCAAATCCTCCATTTTGAAAAAGCCCTTCAAAACGTTTAAATAAAGACTTTCAACAATAATTTGATCCTTGATTACTGTAGTTCTGATAGCTCTTCTGTGGGGGAGAGGCTCCAGGGAGGGGGAAGATGTGAGTTATTTTCAACCTGGCTGAATCATCGGGATTGAGTCAGAAAGCTGGAAAGGATGAGGAGAGACCATCTGGCTTTGTCCCTGTCTTCATGTGGCTGTGATTTGCTTCTAGGATTTTCAAGGCAGGGAGAGTTCACATCTCGTGTTTCGCATCTCAACAGTGAATAAATTCTTCCCTAGGGCCACTTGGTGCAGCTAGGAAGCTGGCATGTCCCAACCCCAAATGAACAGTAAAAGATGATTTTTCTCTAACCTCTCCCTAATGTATCCCCTAGAACCAAAAAGCCACACTTAAAATAATATGACAGGATGGATCATAATCCAAACATAAGCATGACACCATAAAGAGAACCATACACTGAGTCAGGATATCGAGATAGAAGTCCCAACACTGCCACTAACAAAAACAGCCAAGCCAGGCTAATCATAAATATCCTTATGTTTTTATTTCTCCATCTTCAAATTGAAGAAATTAGACCCTTTCTGGCTTGATGTCGGATATGTCTGTCAGGCCATCACTTATTTAATCCCTCATGGAGACCTTCAGTGTACCACTCAATGGCTACATACTGGGTAAAAGCAGGAAATAATAAGACAAACATGCTCCCTGACCACAATTTATAGTCATAAGGAAAACAGACAAATAATGAACAAACAGTGACTATGTAATTACATTGATAATATTTCTGAGGAGGAAAAGAAAGATGGTGAGGCACTCGAAAGGAACTATTTAGGCTGGAATCTTTCCTACCCTAGACAGCACACCTGGCCCTTTAAATCACTGAAGTGTGGAAAGGCAGATGGCTGTGCATTCCAGGAACTCTCCAAATGAACTGATTTACCCGAGCATGAAACTGATCAGTCTTATCAGATCTTGGCAGCTTCTAGATAACTGTAGACATATACTTTGTAAGGAAGTATCCACACTTTGCTTGCAGGCTATGTAGCTATGTAAATATCTTCTAAGAAAACCAACAGGGTCTCCAAACTTTAAAGACAAAAGATGTGACCTCAGTGTCAACATTATTCCTTGGCCAGGAACTAATGGCAAGGTCAAAGTCATAAACTAAGGCCCATTAACTTCACTTAGAAAAAATGTTTCATGGCCACAAAATAAACTGCTAACATTGGCTCTTCTCCCAAACATGAGATGATTGTAAAGGAACCCAAGAGCATATGGAAAGCTTGGTGAAATTTATCTCCAGTCATGGAAAACATCTACTGTGGTATCCTACTTGCTAAATATTGGGGTGGCAGGGTTAACGCAAACTTAATAAATTCCATTAACAAGACATTAGTTTATACCAGATCACATTTGTAACCTCAACAATGTCTTTAAGTCAGCTGCCACATAAGATATACCCTCACAACTATGTGCAGTAGATGGGGTGATCTATCCATCTGAAAGAAGAAAACTATGGGCTAAAGAAGTGATTGAATCATTTCCAAGTTATGTAGCTAATTGGCAAACATGCAGACATATGTGTCCACACACACACACACATACAGACACCACATGTCTCTATGTCAAAAGGCTGCTATATAGACACTGTGCTAGGCTGCTTCAGTCATGTCCGACTCTTTGTGACACTATGGACAGTCCACCAGGCTCCTCTGTCCATAGGATTCTCCAGGCAAGAATATGGGAGTGGGTTGCCACGTGCTCCTCCAGGGATCTTTCCACCTAGGGATCAAACTCAAGTCTCTTACATCTCCTGCTTTGACAGGCAGGTTCTTTACCACTAGAGCCACTCGGGAAGTCCACATAGACACTAACAGTGATGAAGTCCAAAAGCAACAGATGACATGGAAGAAAGCACATAGACGAGATTACACAGAAGATACATGGAATGGAATGGACCACAGCTAGTCTCTAATCACCCTGTAAAAGTTCACAGGAAAAAACTCAGAAAGCTGAGTTGCCGGTGACTACACTAAATGCCAAAGTACGTAAACATCACACATCTTGTTTGCTTTTCAAGAAAAAGATTTTAGGGCAGATCCATCAGTCCTTGGTCAAATTTCATTTGAAATCTTTCATTATTATTGTTGTTGTTGCTATAAGCAGCAGCATCACGACCATGATTTTTTTTTTTTACTCTTTTGGAAGGGAAACTCACACTCCAATAACATGTGATAATGATGATAAACACTTGTCTGTCACCTGAGGTACATCCTTGGCGATCCTTCATATGCTTGCCTGTAATTTAATGTTCGAATGCTTTAAACATACCGTCAGAGAATCAGAGACTACAGATGGGTTAGTGTTCAACACATGTTAATATAGAACTCAGATTCAATCAGCTGAATTGACCTCACTAGGTTAACAAAATTTTTTATTCTATAACAGGTTGAGTAGTGAACGTTTAAAAATATCTTTTCCTCTCAGCAATTACGCAAAAAGCCCAAACCTTGATGTAGTTAAATAGGGTCAGGCATTATGAAGAACTTATTTTGGTTCTGGTAAAAACAATTCATAATCTATTCACTAGAATCATTAATGGACACCAGTTCATTCAATAGGTCATTGTGTTTCCTGTAATTCAGTCTTCCCACACTCTTTCACAAGTGCAGTCATTGACTGGGTCCCACTTCGAGGAAGACAAACCCTTGAAGAAACAATAACCACAGCTCTTAACAACTGGACCCTGGAAAACACAGTCCAGCACACTGCAGGGGTAAAAGGCAGGGCCCCGACCTGCATCTTTGAAAGCAGGGCTTATAAATAGCCCAGGGCACTTTCCTGTTTGGAGAACTCAGTAACAGCTGCTCATAGCACACATTTCTTTCATACTTCCCTCCCTGCCACAAAGAAAATACAAACTAAAGCTGGATGAAGGAGTGGACATTATTCAACATTAATGTGCCCTCAAAAATAGCACAGGAAGAGTCATAGACACAATGAAGGGGAAAATGAGGAAAACTTAGGAGGAGTAGAGAGAGTAGAGAGGAGACACTTTTAAATAATGAGAAATTTAAACAGGAAGGCAAGACGAAAAGGGCAGGATTTGTAAAGGTTGCCTCTCAGAAGTGATATGGAAAGGGCACTGTAGCAGAAATTAGAAACATCAAGGCTTTTGTTGGTGCTGATGGGAATTAGTCATGCCCCCATTCTTGGGCATGCCCCCACATCTCCAGGTCTCTTCCATAAAATGGGCAGAAGGTAAAAGAGACAGAGTTGGACAGCTTGTAAGAATTCCCTCCAATTCCAAAAATGTTATATTGTATGAACCTATAGAGAATGTTGGCTAGTGGGGGGAGGAGCTGGAAGGAATTCTGGATTCACCTGCCAAATACGTAAGTTCCAGTCCCCTTGGGAAGGGTATTAAGGGATTTGAAGATGAGGCAGACTGAAGCACATCCAGGTTCATGGTCATTGCTTTGCCCCTCCCAGGACGGCTGCTTACACGGATGATAAGAAAGCTGTCCTCAACCTCCTGGCTATAGCAGCAGCACCAAGGAAGCCCACAGTCTAAATTTCAGAGATCCATAACCATAAAATTCCCTTCTATCTTCTGTGGTGCCCAAATGAATGTTCCTCCCCAGGGCTCACAAATTCAAGATGGCAGAATGTACACCCTTTGACTAGAGGCCACACAGCCTGTGGGTAAAGAGCACAGATCCTGGGCTCAGACAGACCTGTACTCTCTATTCTGCCAAGTACCAGATCCGTGACCTTTGGTAAATTGCTTAATATTTCTCTGACCTTCAACTATTGTTGTTGCTCCTTTTAATTTTCCGAAATGGAGACAGAAATGCAGTTATAAGCTTTAAAGTAGTTAGCAAGTGCATGACACAGGGTTAAACACTCAGTAGACATTATCTTCAAGTATTTGTTAACATTATTTTTAAAGAGTATTTCACTTATTTAGCTTGAAGAGATGTCTTTTTTTTTTTTTTGTCTGTTTTCCCAGGTCTTTTGATCTCCTGAATCATCCTAACACCTTCCATGGGAAAAAGAAAGTCTTCTAGCATGGGATGGTCAAGCAGCAGTTGACTGTACATTGACTTGAGCTCTATTAAGCAGGCAAAAATCAGGTTGTAAGTCCCTAATGTGGACCATTTAGTGCTTAATAAGTCACTTCAGTCGTATTCAACTCTTTGCGACCCTTTGGATTGTAGCCCACCAGGCTCCTCTGTCCATGGGACTCTCCCAGCAAGAAAACTGGAGTGGACTGCCAAGCCTTCCTCCACGGGATCTTCTCAACCCAGGGGTTTGAACCCGAGTCTCTTATGTCTCCTGCACTGGGAGGCAGGTTCTTAGCACTAGCGACACCTGGGAAGCCCTGGTCCACTTAGTGAGTAAATCTAAGCATTTGAAATGGGGACTCCAAGTTTATGGTTAGACTTCTCTAGGGCAACAAATGCACATTTTTCTATCCAGCCTAGACATATAAAGTGTTTCCCTTACCTCTCACCCCTCTCATCATGAAAAGGAACATACACCTGTATGTTGGGAGTGTCATCAGATGGGATATTTATTTCCTCTACTACTTCTGCTTCTGTGAAATGTGCTGAGAAATCAGTCAATAATATATTGAAACTATAGGTATAAACGCTCGTCTAAAGTCAGGATCCTAACGTTTATGTCTACTTTTTCTGCAGAGATGAGGTTAGATCATCTGAAACGGCTCTCAAAGGACAAATCACCTTACCTGAGAGAAAGACATTCTGAGAAATTAGTCTATGTTCAGGGAGATAAAAATTAAAAATGAGTTACAAAGGGGATCTTTCTGGGAAGACCTGGGAGAAAAAAAACAATCATCCATCCAGAAGGACTCATGGAAGTTCTCATATGAAAGCAAGGCTTTGTAGTTCTGTATTTTTAGTCATTTTCACTTCTAACTCACATTGTCATTCTACAGCAAAGTAGAATCAGAGAATTTTAAAGTAGCAAGAAAGAAACCAAAGAAAATCTTTAGTTGAATATCTTCCTTTTACTTTCCCAGGTAACTACAGCTGAGCTTTAAACAACACTGGTTTGAACTGCGTGAGTTTTTCCCTTATATGTGATTTTTTTCATGGCTAAATGCTATCATACTACACAGTCTGAGGTTAGCTGAATCCTCATATGTGAACTGGAGCTATGGGGGCAACTCAAAAAGATGCTTCAGGAGCAGGCAGAATACCTGATGATTCAATCTGAGTGGTGAAAATTGTGATAATCAACTCTGTTAACCTATGGATTCTATTATATATAGAGATCTAGGCAGAACTAGGCAGGGAATTTCCAGTGTGCTGGGCAAAGGTGGCTATGGAAGAGGTTGGCAGAAAATAGGCTTGTGATGCTAGCAGAACAGGGACCCAGGGATCTCAGAGACAGAGCACCAGTGCTATAAAGGGTCAAGGACCTCCTCAGAAGTGATATGGAAAGGGCACTGTAGCAGAAATTAGAAACATCAAGGCTTTCTTATGATTTCTTATGGCAATCTTATGATTTCTGACATAATTTCCCAAATGTCCAAGTTAAGAGTACTCATGGCATGAGTGCTGGGAGTACTCATGACATGCTGGCTGTGCCAGCATCAATGATCAACACCCTGGATCTAGATGCAGCCCCGGTCTTGCAGCTACCCTTACTCCCACATCCTGAGTGAAGTCTAGGACACAGGTCCCCAGCGAGGCCAAGAATGGGCCACTGAGAGTGGTTATGGTGATGCCAGCTTCTCTGGAGCCCTAAAGGAGCACTTATTCTTAGGCGATTCCAAAGCTGGTCCAGAAAGCAACACAAGTGACCCCTCTCAACACTTTTTCCAGACTCCTCAGGCCTGCAGAGTGAGCAGTTACCACTTGTTTTATGGCAATAATGGTGTGTGCAGAAAAGTCCAAGAGAATCACCAAGGTTATGTCTGAGTCAAAAAGAATCTCTAAGAAACTGAAGCCAGGTGGGAATGAGAAAGAATGGTGTAGGGCAAAGGCAAAAAATATCCCACCCAAAATTTAAAGCACGATCTCCATTGCACAGAGCATGTTTTACACCATCAGCATAAGGAAGACAAGGTCTGGAGCCAAGAGACTTAGGGTTCGTTCAAATGCAAAGTCATGTGAAGGGACGGGAAGAGAGAGCACCTCAAGCATCATCGTTCAGCTTTCTGTCAATATTTTTAATACCTGTGGACATAAACTGTCAGACCCAGGCTGCTAGCCCTAGGAAAATGCCACTGACACAGTTAACAACAGTTTCTGGTGCTCAATTTAAAGGCAATGTTCCTTTTTAGCCAAGTCATCAGAGACTCAAGCACTGTCTATTTGCTTTGTATTTTAAGATTGTTATTAAAGCTGCTGCTGCTGCTGCTGCTAAGTCACTTCAGTCATGTCAGATTCTGTGCAACCCCATAGACGGCAACCGACCAGGCTCCGCTGTCCCTGGGATTCTCCAGGCAAGAACACTGGAGTGGGTTGCCATTTCCTTCTCCAATGTGTGAAAGTGAAAAGTGAAAGTGAAGTTGTTCAGTCGTGTCCGACCCTTAGCGACCCCACGGAACGCAGCCTAAAAGGCTGCTTCATCCATGGGATTTTCTAGGCAAGAGTACTGGAGTGGGGTGCCATTGCCTCCTCCGGTTATTAAAGCTAGGTAAGGACAATTTCCCTGAATGAAAATATAGGAGGAACTGGGGTTCTTGAGTGCCTGGCATGAGCTAATTTAGATAAGGTAGTCAGGGATGGCTCTCTGAACAGGGGTCCCTGTGATGTGAGGGAAGGAATTTTGACAAGATGTGAAGGGTTAGCTAGCCTTTGCTCTGAGATGTGAGCATACCTTAAGAACCTCAAGATAAGCAGGTCAGCTATGGCCACTGGTGCAGGCTAAGGCAGACACAGGAGACCACTTAGTCACTGCCTCCCTGCAGGGCCTGTCAGATGAAGCCCATGCATACAAGTCTGCAATATCTTTATGTCCATTCATAAAGGCGTGTAAAAGTTTAATGCATTTCTTAGTAAATGTGCTTATATTTCTTTCCTTTTTCAGCAAAAGGTCTCACATATTTATTATTGAGCCAAAGTGCTGGAGTAGAAACACTGACACAAAGAGAAAAATTATTTTTCCAATAAAACACATCCAGCTGTTCAGAGAGTAGTGACGTTCTCAGAGTGATGTAGTGAGATGCAAGAGATCTGGACACAGCATAAATATGTGTGCCACTTCACGTGCTCATGTGCGGGACTCCTTGTAGCCTCAGCTTGACTCTTCTTCTCTTGAAACTGTACCTGATTTTATTACCCATTTTCATGAAAATCTACTGGGGAATGAGATGATCCTGCTTTTGTTTCTTGGATAAGAGTCGCTTAACCTTGAAAGTCTTGCAGAAAACATGGCAAGGAGTGAATTCAACTGCACAGAGGATGGCAGATAATAGAAGAGAGATGAATGCGTTTCAAACTACTTCATGCATTTTTCTTGCTCTTATTGGAGGAGGGTTATTTTTCCATTTCTCCTCTGTGTGACTTCCCCCAGGAGCTCCCATTTCTGTGCAGGCTTTCTAGAAGGCCTTCCCAGCTAGTCCAGCCAGAATGTTTGACCTTTCCCTGACCCAGCTTTTCTTTGGAGTTTGTGTGTGTGTGCTATTGTGTTCGACTCTTTGCCATCCCATAGACTATAGCCCACCAGGCTCCTCTGTCCATGGGATTTCCCAGGGAAGAATACTGGAGTGGGTTGCCATTTCCTCCTCCAGGGGATCTTCCTGACTCTGAGATCAAACCCACGACTTCTGGGTATCCTGCATTTTAGGAAGCTTTTTTACCTGCTGAGCCATCAGGGAAGTCTACTGAACTGCATAACACCTGCCCCACCAGAGCCCAACGTAGGATGTAGGGTTTAGGTTTCTTTTTGTTTTGCATGTACTTCTAAGTCATCTCTGGACAAGCCCTGAGTAAAAATGGAGTCAGATAAAAATGTGACTTCTAATTCCAGCCCTTCCACTCACTGGTTGTAAACTAGTTTTTCAAACTCCACTGTAAAATAGAATGTGAGCACTAGTACCTCCTATAGCATGTTTGTAAAGAGGGAACAGTATAAACGGGTGTTTGGGCATGGGAACAGATGTCAGCAGGGCTATGGGTTTTTATAATAAGGGGCTATGCCTCTGATATTCAGTTATGTCCCACAGTACCTATAACACTTTGTTGTCATTCAGTCGCTAAGTCATGTCTGACTCTTTGTGACCCCGTGGACTGCAGCATGGCAGGCTTCCCTGTCCTGAGCTATAATGTGATAGCTCAAACTCATGTCCATTGAGTTGGTGATGCTATCTAATCATCTCATCCTCTGCTGCCCTCTTCTCTGTTTGTCTTCTATCTTTTCCAGCATCAGGGTCCTTTCCAATGAGTCAGCTCTTCCCATCAGGTGGCCAAAGTATTGAAGCTTCAGCTTCAGCATCAGTCCTTCCAATGAATATTCAGGGTTTTTCTTTAGGATTTACTTATTTGATCTCCTTGACATCCAAGGAACTCTCAAGAGTCTTCTCCAGCACCACAGTTTAAAAGCATCAATTCTTCGGTGTTCAACCTTCTTTATGGTCCAACTCTCAAATCCATACATGACTTCTGGAAAAACCATAGCTTTGACTATATGGACATTTGTCAGCAAAGTGATGTCTCTGCTTGTAACATGCTGTCTAGGTTTGTCATAGCTTTTCTTCCAAGGAGCAAACTTCTTTAAATTTCATGGCTACAGTCACTGACTGCAGTGATTGTGAAGCCCAAGAAGATAAAATACGTCACCGTTTCCACTTTTTTTAAATAACAGATTATGTTTCCTATCAATGGTCTTTGAGGATAGTGTTACATGCTCCAGAAAGCACTGGGTTTAGAATTATCAGAGACAAATTCCTTTCAGGTTCTGTCACTTTCCAGTTATATAACCAAGAATAAAGGTCATGTAACTCCTCTGAGCCTCAAATTCCTCATCTACAAAATAGGAATAATCTTGCTAACCTCACAGGGATATTGGATATAATCTACAAGATAATATATAGAAAATGGAAAGCATTTCCTGTTCTAAAACCTCTGATTCTGTGGCTCTTAACTCCTTAATACTTGTGGATTTAATACAAAATTCAGTTATGTGAAGCTGTAATTCATTTAGAAAGAAATTCATAGACTAAGTACTTCTCTCTGACAACTCCTTCCTGGACTAGAAGACCAGGGAGTAATGAGAGCCATTCTGATGTTGCATAGAACAGAAGTCACGGAGGAGGGAACAAGATGGCGGAGGAATAGGACGGCGAGACCACTTTCTCCCCCACAAATTCATCAAGAGAACATTTGAACGCGGAGTAAAGTCCACAAAACAACCTCTGAATGCTGGCAGAGGACATCAGGCACCCAGAAAAGCAGCCCATTGTTTTTGAAAGGAGGTAGGAAAAAACATAAAAGATAAAAAGAGAGACAAAAGAAGGACAGAGCTCCGTCCCAGGAAGGGAGGCTTTAAAAAGAGAGAAGTTTCCAAAACCAGGAAACACTCTCACTTGCGAGTCTGTGGTGAGCCTTGGAACATCAGAGGGCCACATAACCGGGAGGGAAAAGAAAGAAATAATTAAAACCCACAGATTACCTGCTAAATGGTAACTCCCAGCAGAGAAGAAGCACAGACGCCTGCATCCGCCATTAGCAAGTGGGGGCTGGGCAGGGAGGAGCCGGCTGAACTGCTTAGAGAGAGGACTGGGCATGAATGCTGCAAGAACAATCTGAGAGAACTAACTGGGGATAGCAAAACAGACTGGGATAGCTTCCCCCATTAAAAGTGGAAAGCCTTAACCTAAGACTCTGCCAGCTCACAGAAGAAAGGACTGAGCAGAGCGAGGCGGCTGCGGTCGGCCCATCCCCCATCCCCCGCGGAGACAGGCAGGGAGGACAGCCAGAGCCAGAGGGGGCAACCGCGGCCCCAGAAAGGCATCCAATACCAAACTGTAGGCAGGCATCGTTGCTAATCAAGACTTCTTGGGCTCCAGCAGGTCGATATCCGCCTGAGAAGGTGTGCTGGCTGTACACCCAGAAAACCGAGTGGCAGGGACCGGGAAGGCGATAAGTCGCAGCGACCGAGCTCGCCAAACACCTGGTCACCTGAGCTGCTCGGACCGGGGAAGGCACAAAACGCAGGCCCAACCAAGCCTGTGCTTTTGTGGAGTACCCAAGGACCTGAACCTGAGCAGCTCAGACCTGGGAAGTGCATACAACCCAGCGCTGGCCTCGGACAGTTCCCAGCAGAGCAACCTAGAGCCTGTTCAGTGTAGACTGGGACAGCACACACGCTGTGAGAGGGTACAAACCCACTGTGGCCAAGACACTGTGAGCACTCCCCAAAGACGCCAGAGATATTTGTCTGCAGCGTTCCTCCCTTCCCAGAACAGGACTGAACTACTGACCCTTAAAAAGTGTCCACCACTGTCCCCTAGTGTCAGGGCAGAAATTAGACACTGAAGAGACCAGCAAACAGAAGCTAAAACAGAGGGAACCACCTTGGAAATGACAGAGAAGTCTAGAGGCTACTCCAAGAATAAGACCGAAAACTAGAGGCAAGCGGCTTAAGCCCGAATCCTGAGAACACCAGAGAACTCCTGACTACAGGGAACATTAATCGATAGGAGCTCATCAAACGCCGGAGAAGGCAATGGCAAGCCACTCCAGTACTCTTGCCTAGAAAATCCCATGGATGGAGCAGCCTGGTAGGCTGCAGTCCATGGGGTCGCTAAGGGTTGGACCCGACTGAGCGACTTCACTTTCACTTTTCACTTTCACACATTGGAGAAGGAAATGGCAACCCACTCCAGTGTTCTTGCCTGGAGAATCCCAGGGACGGGGGAGCCTGGTGGGCTTCCATCTATGGGGTCACACAGAGTCGGACACGACTGAAGTGACTTAGCAGCAGCAGCAGCAGCATCAAACGCCTCCATACCTACACTAAAACCAAGCACCACCCAAGGGTCAACAAGTTCCAGAGCAAGACATACCACACAAATTCTCCAGCAACACAGGAAAATAGCCCTGAGCTTCAATATACAGGCTGCCCAAAGTCACTCCAAACCCACTGACATCTCATAACTCATTACAGGACACTTCATTACACTCCAGAGAGAAGAAATCCAGCTCCACCCAACAGAACACCAACACAAGGTTCCCTAACCAGGGAACCTTGACAAGTCACCCGTCCAACCCCACACACAGCGAGGAAACTACATGATAAAAAGAACTCCACAAACTGCCAGAAGACAGAAAGGACACCCAAAGCAAAGCAATATAAGCAAGATGAAAAGGCAGAGAAATACCCAGCAAGTAAAGGAATGCCCACCAACACAAACAAAAGAGGAAGATACAGGGAATCTATCTGATAAAGAATTTCGAATTTTCATGGTGAAAATGATTCAAAATCTTGAAAGCAAAATGAAGTTACAGATAAATAACCTGGAGAAAAGGATTGAGTAGATGCAAGAAAGGTTTAGTAAGGATTTAGAGGAAATAAAAAAGAGTCAATATACAATGAATAATGCAATAGATGAGATCAGAAACACTCTGGAGGGAACAAACAGTAGGATAATGGAGGCAGAAGACAGGATAAGCAAGCTAGAAGATAGAATTGTAGAAATAAATGAAACAGAGAGGAAAAAAGAAAAACAAATTAAAAGAAATGAGAACAATATTAGAGACCTCTGGGACAATGTTAAATGCCCCAACATTCGAATCATAGCAGTCCCAGAAGAAGAAGACAAAAAGAAAGACCAGGAGAGAATACTTGAGGAGATAATAGTTGAAAACTTCCCTAAAATGGGGAAAGAAATAATCACCCAAGTCCAAGAAACCCAGAGAGTCCCCAACAGGATAAACCCAAGGCGAAATACTCTAAGACACATATTAATCAAATTAACAAAGATCAAACACAAAGAACAAATATTAAAAGCAGCAAGGGAAAAGCAGCAAATAACACACAAGGGGATTCCCATAAGGATAACAGCTGATCTTTCAACAGAAACTCTTCAGGCCAGTAGGGAATGGCAGGGCATACTTAAAGTGATGAAAGAAAATAACCTACAGCCCAGATTACTGTACCCAGCAAGGATCTCATTCAAATATGAAGGAGAAATCAAAAGTGTTACAGACAAGCAAAAGCTGAGAGAATTCAGCATCACCAAACCAGCTCTCCAACAAATGCTAAAGGATTTTCTCTAGACAGGAAACACAGAAAGGGTGTATAAACTCGAACCCAAAACAATAATGAAAATGGCAACGGGATCATACTTATCAATAATTACCTTAAATGTAAATAGGTTGAATGCCCCAACCAAAAGACAAAGGCTGGCTGAATGGATACAAAAACAAGACCCCCATATATGTTGTCTACAAGAGACCCACCTCAAAACGAGGGACACATACCGACTGAAAGTGAAGGGCTAGAAAACGATATTCCATGCAAATAGAGACCAAAAGAAAGCAGGAGTAGCAATACTCATATCAGATAAAATAGACTTTAAAACTAAGGCTGTGAAAAGAGACAAAGAAGGAAACTACATAACGATCAAAGGATCAATCAAAGAAGAAGATATAACAATTATAAATATTTATGCACCCAACATAGGAGCACCACAATATGTAAGACAATTACTAACAAGTATGAAAGGGGAAATGAACAACAATGCAATAACAGTACGAGATTTTAATACCCAACTTACACCTATGGATAGATCAACTAAACAGAAAATTAACAAGGAAACACAAACTTTAAATGATAGAATAGACCAGTTAGACCTAATAGATCTCTATAGGACATTTCACCCCAAAATAATGAATTTCACCTTTTTCTCAAGCGCACATGGAACCTTTTCCAGGATAGATCACATCCTGGGCCATAAATCTAGCCTTGGTAAATTCAAAAAATTGAAAGCATTCCAAGCATCTTTTCTGACCACAATGCAATAAGATTAGATCTCAATTACAGGAGAAAAACTATTAAAAATGCCAACATATGGAGGCTGAACAACACGCTGCTGAATAATGAACAAATCATAGAAGAAATCAAAAGAGAAATCAAAATATGCATAGAAATGAATGAAAATGAAAACACGACAACCCAAAACCTCTGGGACACTGTAAAAGCAGTGCTAAGGGGGAAGGTTCATACCAATACAGGCACACATCAAGAAACAAGAAAAAAGTCAACTAAATAACCCGACTCTACACCTAAAGATGCTGATTGCAGCCATGAAATTAAAAGACGCTTACTCCTTGGAAGGAAAGTTATGACCAACCTAGATAGCATATTAAAAAGCAGAGACATTTCTTTGCCAACAAAGGTCCATCTAGTCAAGGCTATGGTTTTTCCCGTGGTCATGTATGGATGTGAGAGTTGGACTGTGAAGAAAGCTAATCGCCAAAGAATTGATGCTTTTGAACTGTGGTGCTGGAGAAGACTCTTGAGAGTCCCTTGGACTGCAAGGAGATCCAACCAGTCCATTCTAAAGGAGCTCAATCCTGGGTGTTCATTGGAAGGACTGATGCTAAAGCTGAAACTCCAATACTTTGGCCACTTCATGTGACGAGTTGACTCACTGGAAAACACTCTGATGCTACGAGGGATTGGGGGTGGGAGGAGACGGGAACGACAGAGAATGAGATGGCTGGATGGCATTACCGACTCGATGGTCATGAGTTTGAGTGAACTCCAGGAGATGGTGATGGACAGGGAGGCCTGGCGTGCTGTGATTCATGGGGTCGCGGAGAGTCGGACACGACTGAGCGACTGAACTGAACTGAACACCTAAAGAAACTAGAAAAGGAAGAAATGAAGAACCCCAGGGTTAGTAGAAGGAAAGAAATATTAAAAATTAGGGCAGAAATAAATGCAAAAGAAACAAAAGAGGCCATAGCAAAAATCAACAAAGCCAAAAGCTGGTTCTTTGAGAAGGTAAATAAAATTGATAAACCACTAGCCAGACTCATCAAGAAATAAAGGGAGAAAAACCAAATCAATAAAATTAGAAATGAAAATGGAGAGATCACAACCGACAACACAGAAATACAAAGGATCATTAGAGAATACTATCAGCAATTATATGGCAATAAAGTGGACAACTTGGAAGAAATGGACAAATTCTTAGAAAAGTACAACTTTCCAAAACTGAACCAGGAAGAAATAGAAAATCTGAACAGACCCATCACAAGCACGGAAATAGAAGCAGTAATAAAAAATTTTCCAGCAAACAAAAGCCCAGGTCCAGATGACTTCACAGCTGAATTCTACCAAAAATTTAGAGAAGAGCTAACACCTATTCTACTCAAACTCTTCCAGAAAATTGCTGAGGAAGGGAAACTTCCAAACTCATTCTATGAGGCCACCATCACCCTAATCGCAAAACCTGGTATAGATCCCACAAAAAAAGAAAACTATAGGCCAATTTCACTGATGAACAAAGATGCAAAAATCCTTAACAAAATTCTAGAAATCAGAATCCAACAACACATTAAGAAAATCATACATCATGACCAAGTGGGCTTTATCCCAGGAATGCAAGGATTCTTCAATATCTGCAAATCAATCAATGTAATACACATTAACAAACTGAAAAATAAAAATCATATGATTATCTCAATAGATGCAGAGAAAGCCTTTGACAAAATTCAACAATCATTTATGATAAAAACCCTCCAGAAGGTGGGAATAGAAGGAACATACCTCAACATAATAAAAGCTATATATGACAAACCCACAGCAAACATTATCCTCAACAGTGAAAAACTGAAAGCATTTCCCCTAAAGTCAGGAACAAGACAAGGGTGCCCACTCTCACCACTACTATTCAACATAGTTCTGGAAGTTTTGGCTACAGCATTCAGAGCAGAAAAAGACATAAAAGGAATACAAATTGGAAAAGAAGAAGTAAAACTTTCACTGTTTGCTGATGACATGATCCTCTACACAGAAAACCCTAAAGACTCTACCAGAAAACTACTAGAGCTAATCAATGAATACAGGAAAGTTGCAGGATATAAAATCAACACACAAAAATCCCTTTCATTCCTATACACTAATAATGAGAAAATAGAAAGAGAAATTAAGGAAACTATTCCATTCACTGTTGCAACGAAAAGAATAAAATACTTAGGAATATATCTACCTAAACAAACAAAAGACCTGTCCATAGAGAACTATAAAACACTGGTGAAAGAAATCAGAGAGGACACTAATAGATGGAGAAATATACCGTGTTCGTGGATTGGAAGAATAAATATTGTGAAAATGAGTATACTACCCAAAGTAATTTATACATTCAATGCAATACCTATCAAGCTACCAACGATATTTTTCACAGAGCTAGTTTGAGTGAACTCCGGGAGTTGGTGATGGACAGGGAGGCCTGGCGTGCTGTGATTCATGGGGTCGCAAAGAGTCGGACATGACTGATTTGAACTGAACTGAACTGAGAATAAATAATCTCACAATTTGTATGGAAATACAAAAAACCTCGAATAGCCAAAGCAATCTTGAGAAAGAAGAATTTAACTGGGGGAATCAACCTGCCAGACTTCAAGCTCTACTACAAAGCCACAGTCATCAAGACAGTACGGTACTGGCATAAAGACAGAAATATAGATCAATAGAACAAAATAGAAAGCCCAGAGATAAATCCATGCACCTATGGACACCTTATCTTTGACAAGGGAGGCAAGAATATTCAATGAAGAAAAGAAAATCTCTTTAACAAGTAGTGCTGAGAACACTGGTCAACCACTTGTAAAAGAATGAAACTAGAACACTCCCTAACACCATGCACAAAAATAAACTCAAAATGGATTAAAGATCTAAATGTAAGACCAGAAACTATAAAACTCCTAGAGGAGAACAAGGGAAAACACTCTCCGACATAAATCACAGCAGGATCCTCCACTGCCCACCTCCCAGAATATTGGAAATAAAAGCAAAAATAAACAAATGGGACCTAATTAAAATTAAAAGCTTCTGCACACCAAAGGAAACCATAAGCAAGGTGAAAAGACAGCCTTCAGAATGGGAGAAAATAATACCAAATGAAGCAACTGATAAAGGATTAATCTCAAAAATATACAAGTAACTCCTGCAGCTCAATTCCAGAAAAAGAAACGACCCAATCAAAAAATGGGCCAAAGAACTAAACAGACATTTCTCCAAAGAAGACATATAAATGGCTAACAAACACATGAAAAAATGCTCAACATCCCTTATAATCAGAGAAATGCAAATCAAAACCACAATGAGATACCATTTCACACCAGTCAGAATGGCTGTATCCAAAAGTCTACAAGCAATAAATGCGAGGGTGTGGAGAAAAGGGAACCCTCTTACACTGTTGGTGGGAATGCAAACTAGTACAGCCACTATGGAGAACAGTGTGGAGATTCCTTAAAAAACTGGAAATAGAACTGCCATAATCTATTAAATCCCAGCAGTCCCACTCCTGGGCATACACACCAAGAAAACCAGAACTGAAAGAGACACATGTACTCCAATGTTCATCACAGCACTGTTTATAATAGCCAGGACATGGAAGCAACCTAGATGTCCATCTGCAGATGAATGGGTGAGAAAGCTTTGGTACATATACACAATGGAGTATTACTCAGCCATTAAAAAGAATGCATTTGAATCAGTTCTAATGAGGTGGATGAAACTGGAGCCTATTATACAGAGTGAAGTAAGCCAGAAAGAAAAACACCAATACAGTATACTAATGCATATATATGGAATTTAGAAAGATGGAAATGATAACCCTGTATACAAGACAGCAAAAGAGACACAGATATATAAAACAGTCTTTGGGACTCTTTGGGAGAGGGTGAGGGTGGGATGATTTGGGAGAATGGCAATGAAACATGTATATTATCATATGTGAAACGAATCGCCAGTTCAGGGTCGATGCATGTTACAGGATGCTTGGGGCTGGTGTACGGGGATGACCCAGAGGGAAGATAAGGGGAGGAGGGAGGTGGGAGGGGGGTTCAGGAAGAGGAACTCATGTACACCCGGGGCAGATTCATGTCAATGTATGGCAAAACTAACCAATAAAAAAAAAATAAAATAAAATTTCAACCCCTGTGGTTAAAGTTAAGAATTAGCAAAAATTAAAATGTTTGTATTTGACAAAGTATAGATTAAGGTAACAAATAAATTTGGATTTATATGTGAAAAAAAAAAAAAGAATTCCATTCAAAAAAAAAAAAGAACAGAAGTCACAAGGAGAAGGCCATTGTTAAGGTACATGTGACTCAGCTCAGGGTTATCAGAAACCCCATGTATTTCTTTCCAAGGTGAAGGTCATTAATGGACTCTGCACTGGTAAGTCAGACAAATCGCTTTGTGTTTATTTCAGCTTAAGTCCCTCTATCTGAAGCAGTCATGTGGTGTTATAAATATCTCACCAAATGGCAGGGCAAAGTTGGATGGAGATAGGTCACAGTGCCCGAATAGACATGCCCAGCAACTTTTTTGCAATTCTAAATGACACTCTGACCTTGACAGGATTTACATTTGGCTGATACACTTCAAAGTATGGAAGGCAGAGCCAGGTGTACAGTAGTTGAAAAATAATATAGGCACGAATGCCAGTATAGGTCCTTGCTGCTGCTGCTGCTGCTAAGTCGCTTCAGTCGTGTCCGACTCTGTGCAACCCCATAGACGGCAGCCCATCAGGCTCCCCCGTCCCTGGGTATCTCCAGGCAAGAATACTGGAGTGGGTTGCCATTTCCCTCTCCAATGCATGAAAGTGAAAGTGCAGTCGCTCAGTCGTGTCTGACTCTGTGCGACCCCATGGACTGCAGCCTACCAGGCTCCTCCGTCCATGGGATTTTCCAGGCAAGAGTACTGGAGTGGGTTGCCATTTCCTTCTCCGTATAGGTCCATAGGGCAGGAATAATCCAGATTGGGCATAGGAAAAAGAAAACATAACTGAAAGTAATAAGTATCTTTAACCAATGACTAAATATCTCCATATCATTCTTGTTCAAGGATATTACAGTATCCTCACCATAATTTTGGCAAGCTTATTAAGTCTGGTGACAGTATGGACACTACAAAAATATTTTGTAAAAACCCAACGGGCATCAGAAGAGCAAGGAATTGTACCCATTTTCTTGTACTTGACTTTATTACCAGTTTTCATTCAAAACCATTGGGGAATGAGATGATCCTACTTTTGTTTTTGGCAAAAAATCACTTAATCTTGAAATTCTTGGGAGAAAACATGGCGAGGAGCAAACGCAACTGCACAGAGGATGGCGGAGAAAAGAAAGATGAATGTGCTTCATTCTCTTCGATATATTTTTCTTGCTTTTATTGGAGGAGGATTATTTTTCTATTTCTTCTTTGTGTGACCTCCCGCATGAACTTCTATTTTTTTCGTAGACTTTCTGGAAGGCCTTCCCAGCTAGTTCAGCCAGAATGCTTGCTCCTTTCTTTGACCTAACTCTTCTTTCTAGTCTACTTACTGCTCTTCATAATACCTGCCCCACAAGCACGGGATGCAGGATTCAGGATCTGGATTTGTTTTTATTTTGCATGTACATCCATGTCATCTCTGTGGAAGCCTGCAGTAAAAATGGGGTCAGGAAAAATGTGAATTCTAATTCCAGCCCTTCCACTCACTAGTTGTGAATTAGTTTTTCAAGTTCCACTGTAGAATGTTATGAAGTCACTATTCTCTTACACAATTAAAAACTTGCCACTAATTGTTTTATAGAGCTAACTTTTCCATTTGCTTGCAGTACAGAGAAGAGGAATACATTAGAATGCGTAGCATCATCAAAAGAAAAAAAAGTGAGCAGACTGAAGAGATGATGCAACCAAGAGATGATGACAAAAGGGAGGACTTGGAAGGTCTGAGATCAGCCAGCTGCCCTGTGCTCCACCACCTGAAGACTGCTCACTTTCTGGGAAGCGATAGAACAAAGAGAGGTCAAATTTTTCTTACTTACCCAAGAACTCATTGTAACATCAGGGAAGAAAGGATTTATGAGAATAGGTGGGTGGTCCTTTAGCTTGTTCTACACGAATATGCATTCTTTGGCAGACCTTCCTGTTCAGAGATGATGCTATGGACCATAATGCAGCCTCTGAAGGGTATTACAAGGACCACAAAGGGCCCCTTTTCTATTTCTTTTTACCAATGGAGAGATGTAGGCTTGCCTCTTCAGCTCAAGACGGACTCTTCTCTGTGCCTTTACTGTTCATCCTCTCCACACCAAAAGCCAGAGAAGCTATCTAACAGATTTGTTAATAGAGATTAACTCCTATCTGGCCCCAACCTGCAACCCCAGGCTTTCACTTAGCCCTTCTTCCTGTCCACCAAAAATTCCCAATGCTCTTTCTCATAATAGCCTTATTCTCTGCATTCCCACTGCCATGACCCTAGCTCAACTTATTCTTGGGTTTTTCTTAAAAACAGAAATATTTTCCAACCAGTCTCTGGGCTTCAAGTCATATGCCCCTTGAATCCATTTTCAATATTTTCACCCCAGGTGTGAGTCGAAAAAGCAGTACCCATTGTATATCATTGTATTGAAATCCAGTTCCTTAGCACAGGATATAACACTCTTCACGACCTGGCTCCTGTTCCCCTCTCCAGGTTCATGTCCAACTTTTCTAGTCACACTCTCCCTCCCGACTCTGCCCATCCACCTGCCATTCCTGAAGCACACCAGCTCTCTCACACTGTCATGCTTGTTCTATGTTTCTCTGTCCAGAACATCCTTCCTTCTGTCATCTTCCTTCCAATCTCCTCTTTTTTTAAAACCTACTGGAGATTTCCCTAATTCTATTAGGCAGCCCTCCAACCACTCACCTTTGTGTGCCCCCAGCATCTTCTCTTTCTATCACAGTAACAGTGCTAGATTATTATAAACTATTTAATCACCTTTCCCCAAGGCTGAAGATTGTGTATCAATTATATGAACACACATACATATACATAGAGGATACATCTAATGCTCACTAAGTGGTTGCCAACCTAATGAATAAATATATTCATCTCTGTCTCTCAGATCTGCCCTTCCTGTTCTTCCTGCTAATAATATAGTTGCTGATTTCCCAGAGGTCAGAAGACAGCCACAAGACAATCAAATGTACTGCTAACGCTACTTGGGAGGTTGAGGGAATAGAAAATCCTACCAGTCCCAGACAAGACTCCTGGTCCGTGGGAAGGAGTGTGCAACAATCCAATGACTATATTTGAAAGGAGAAAGTGAAAATGTGTCTCTGGCAGAGTTCTGTGATAGAATGCCTTGTCATCCAGCTATGAAGAACTAGAGGTGTGCATACCAGGAACACACTAACATGGCAACTTGACCAAGCAACATATACACAGATTCACACTCAGAATGAGCTGACAACCCGTCATTACCTGCCAAGAGCTAGTATGATTTAAACGCCTATGAGATTTGTAGAGTCCAAAGCCAGAGAAGCTTCTTTAGTTCTACTTTAATATTGAAACTGCTGTTTTACGCCAGTCTGATTCTGAAGGGCTGTGGTTACATGTGCACAGAAAGACCTCAGGATAGCATAGAAGGATTCAATCCAGGGACAGGGGTATGGAGTGGGTGGGAAGTGGGGGTGGCAATCAGTCTCACTTAGGAATATATCCGCTAATGCATCTGTGTAGTATAAATACTAGACAAGGAATTATTAGGTAATGATTATATTTAAAATAAATAAGCAATAAAATATTTCCTTACTGGTTACTCTAAGACAAAATTTTATGCCCTTCTCATAGAATGTCATAATATCTCAAGTTCTCAACTAAATGAAATAAGTACACTTGCTGTGACAGATCATATGTCTATTCAGAAGTTCATTAAAACCAGGAGTGTGTACAAAATCCAACAATACTCAAGCTTACAAAATGTGGTTTTTGTAGTTGTTTGTTTTTTTACCAGTGGTTCAGTCAAATATATCTAACAAAATCCTTTTGGAGATGATATTAGTGAACAAGCCAACTTTGGACATTATTTATAGACAAGAAGACATTTAAAAAGCAGCCATTGTTGAATCACTGTTGAATCTCTGATAGTTTATAAAGTGGAAATCCTGCTTACACATGCAACAGTTAACATTATGGGTGACACTTGGGGCATCTCTTGAACCCAAGTCTGCGCTACTTGTTAATTGCTGATTGAAAAAGTACCAGCCTTAGGGCTTCCGTGGAGGCTCAGTGGTAAAGAATGGGCCTGCTAATGCAAGACACACGGTCCAAGAAGATCCCATGTACTGTGGGACAACTAAGCCTATGCTCCACAACTACTGCGACTGTGCTTGAGAGCCCGGGAACGACAACTCCTGAAGCCTGAACACTCTGGAGACTGTACTCTGCAACAAGAAAAGCCACCACAGTGAGAAGTCTGAGCACCACAACTAGATAGTAGCCCCTGCTCACCGCAACTAGAGAAAAGCCCACACAGCAACGAAGACCCAGAAGACCCATAAATAAATAAATTATTTTAAAAAATAAGAGAAAATCATCTGTTTTAGTTGAAGGGAGGGATAAATTAGGAGCTTGGGATTAACATGTACACAATACTATGCATAAAACAGATAACTAACAAGGATCTACTGTATAGCACAGGGAACACTAGCCAATATTCTTTAATAACCTGTATGGGAAAATAACCTGAAAAAGAATGAATACACATACTTGTAGAACTGAATCACTATGCCGTACACATGGAATTGACACAACATTATAAATCAACTATATTTCAAAAAAATTCAAAATTTCAAAAGCATGATCACTCTTCGGAACTGGAATCTACTTCTTAACACAAATTACAGAGCCATTATATGGAAAAACTGATCTTTTAAAGGCAAAAACATATCCTATAACTGAACTGCTTTTCTATAATTTAAACAATAAATCAACTAAGGAGTTTCCTTCCTATAAATAAAAGAAAAAACAATTATCTGCTTTATGAAAATTACATTTTTCACTTGCTTCATGGTCAGTTCTAGTCTAATATCTTCTTCAAAGTCTACTCTGTGTCCTCCACCTCATATTCATTCTCTTTCCTTCTCTATTTATAGGTTTCACTGTGTATCCCTCGTGAATTTGCATGTAATTTACACAAAGTCAAGATAGTAAAAAAAAATACATCTGACAAAATTTACAACATGCTAACCAAGCACATAGCAACTTCAGAAATTCTCTCTGAGCCTTGTGGTTCTTTTGTGACAAGTTAACACTGACAAATCTCATGGGCCTCAAGGTGTACATCCCAGTCCATCAGCACCAGAATCAGCATTGCCTGGGAAATTGTTAGACATGGAAATTCATGGCCCCACCCAGGCCTACCGAATCAGAAACTCTTGGGGTGGGACCGGTAACCTCCATTTTATTTAGCCTTCTGTGTGATTTTGACTTTTATCTCAAACTAGAGAATTATGGTCCTATGATTACAAATCAGCATCTATTTGGACAATTTGATTAGTTTATGAGAAAAAGGAAAGATTGAGGTTCTTATGATGAATTTGAAGAAGTTAAAAAACAAAAAACTTCCAATTATCTTGGCAAAGAACTACTTCTTGCAGAAAGTAGGCACAGTAAGATTATTGATATGAAAAAATAAAAAACCACACACAAAACAGAGAAATGCTTGTCTAATGGAGCAACACAGATGATATTTCTAATTATCAGGAGAATTGCTTAGCACTGAGTGTCAGGACAACCACAGCCTCCTGAATTAATTCAAGTTCTGGGCTGAATGAATGAACGTGAAAGCTTATTCCCATGGAAACCAAGTACTATACAGATTGATAGGGTTAGAGAACATATAACTGAGCTAAGGCAATTGCCAATTTTAAAAGATTAGCATTGAAAATTTGATACCACAAATTTATTTTCCAAATATCAAACATGGCTCATCTATATTTGAGGATAAAGGATGATCAAAATTTGACTTAAGAGAAAAGAAAAGCCCTACTACAACACAGCCTAGCATCTTTAAGCTCTGGCCAGAACAAGGCAGAAGGTCTGTTTTCTTAATACTGCCCTCATTACAAGGAGATTGTTCTGAACATTGGTATTAAATGGGTTGCCATGGCCTCCTGCCTGGACTCCAGCGTGCCAAGTTTCAGTCATGAGTGAGCTATGAATGGGCTGAATAAGATGCTCACAGGGTTTCTTAGCACAAGCCCCTGCCATAGAGCATCCCACCAGGAAGATCACCAGGAAGTAACAAAGCACTAACAGTGATCCAGCCTCTATCCACTCTTTCTGGCATTCCTTCCCTGGTCCTCACTAATGACCTTATCACACAGGACACATTTGCTGTATAATGAAGTCTGCTTTTAATAACAGTAGATCTGCTATCTGCCATTCCCGAGCATGGAAAACCAGGGAGAAATTGCTTTAGACCTCTGAAAGATTTGTTTATTCCTTGGGCAATTTTGGCATTTTCAAATTTTATATATGACTGTGACCAACTGGGAAGAAAGCAAACAAATTCAAAACACATCTAACTCTGCTCTGACACAGGCCTTTGTCTCCAGTAAAAATTAGACCCATAGGGGAGTCTGTCTCTGCATCCTCAGACAGACACAAAGAACCTCAGGTAACACAAACCAGGATGTTCAAAATGAGCAAATGCAACCCGCAGAGCTGGGCTTATATTCAATATCTATTCAAATATCTAAGACCCCTTCCAGATTTAAAACTCTCCAATTTTCTGATCTTGCAGCTTCTCATAGGGACTAAGTCTTTGAAATTTCATGCCAGGTTTCAGTGATTGAGGCTTTTGTCAAGGAAAAAAAGTCCATAAGCAAATATATAGTTAATTGGAGGTTGTGTTTGTATATGCTCAGCATCTGAGAGCTGTGCCTCACATTTTCAAGGGCTAGAGGTAATTTTCAGAGTTCATATTTTGGAAGGTAAGGTAAGAGTTTATTGTTGATAAGCAAATCTGCTGAACAAGGCCCTGAGTAGAGGGTTCAGATGAATTCATGGATTCCTTTCAGGATATTTACATTGACATGTAATTAGGCAGAATGTGTGTGAGGGAAGAAATGGAAGGGATGGAGGGAAGAGTTGACAAAATAAAAGGAAAAGAAAAGGCAGCAAAAACACTAATAAGAGAAGATGGAAGTGATTTTGGCTGCACTGACCTGAAGGTCTAGAAGGAGGTGAGAGAGCTTGTCCTCTTCAAGAGGTGATCAACTCCCAAGCCTGACATGATTATCTCACAAGCTTTGATAGTTCATTATTTCAGCTTTCACACATAGAGTTGTTTTATTGCTCCAAGAATAACCTAGGCCTATCTGAAATGTAGCAGTCGTGCCCAGGTCTGTGACCTCTTGATTCAAGGAACTTGCTGGCTGACATTTTATTTGAGTTCTAATACAGGTTGGAAAGTCTACATTGCTTTCTTTGTGTGGGGAGAAGGTAGCCTTTTAAAACTTACTGGGAAGTCATTGGTAACATTCCAGTTATTAAACTGGAGTGGCCAGGCATCCATGGCTTTATCTTTTTGCTTGCAACTTTTGCAGATTTGATCAAAGTCATAAGGACTTCTACTGAAGAATTACGAGCTATTTTTGGTTTGCAACCCAGTACCAAATTGGCAAAAATGAACCAGTCTTTAAACAGAAAAGTTTTATATTATCTGGACATGAGATAAATATTTAACTCCAAAAGCTTATTTGCAAGTTAAACTACTATCCCAAGATAGTGGAACACATGGCTTTCATGTCTTTTCTGTCTTTCTGTCTCTATCATCTCTGGGTCTAAAAACACATGAAGTGGAAGAACCACATTTTCAAAGGTCATATGCTATAACCCATGCCAGGCAGACACCTCTTCTTGTCACGTCATCAAAAACAAACCAGGATAAATACAATGTTGACTGAAAATATTTACAGATAAAAACCCCCACAATTTGATGCCAAGGAAAAGTGACACAAAGCCCAGGTGTTCTTATTTTTTGGATTTCTGATTTTTCAGACATAAAAAGTGGATCCCAATTTGTGACCCAAAGATATTTTTCAAATAGTTTCTCTGATTAGTCACAAGGATTTAGAAGAACAAACACTGCAAACATTCATGAGTTTTTTGAGTTGACTACATGGAAATGTAAGATTATTCCATCTGAAATCTACTGAGCCTATATCAACTTACAGAAAAACATGGAATTTTGTGAAAAGGACCCATTGGTTTTAGGAACATGGATGTCTGTTCTGCATTCATTCATTCAATAGATATTATATCTTCCCTGTGATGAGGATAATAACTTGATGCCTCACACTCACCTGACTGACAAAGTTCTCAAGTTCAGAACTGGTACCAAGTGGGAGTTATCAGTCAGAGGCCAACCTCTGTTTCCTGGGGCTTTGCTGGCTTTGGGTCCTTATCCTAGACCCTCAGAGCCATTTTGCAGTATTTCTTCATCACCATATCATTCATTCGTTCAACTGGCATCTAATGGGCTGGGTGCTCTTTCATTCTCAAAGGCTATAAAGGCAAAGCAGTCCCTATCCTAACAGTCTTAGTCCAGGCCCTTCTGGAGGGTGACCCTTGTCCATGAGACTTAGAGCTAGTGGAGCTTGTTTTCTAATTTACCTCACTGCAGTTTTATTTATACTTTCTTCAAATGCTTCCATCTCTTCATTTCTCCCCAACTTTTCCTCTTCCAAGCAAGAGTTTCTTCAAAGAGGAGGAGGAGGAAGAAGAAGAGGAGGAGAGGGATGCAGATGTTTTGGCAGTGATGCCAATCATAACTTATTTATTCATCTTTCAAACAGAGTGGAAAAATTCTATTCACTGTTAATTCAACTATAAATTTGAAATGCCTTAACCATCAGTCTTTTAAAAAATATTCAGTCACACAGACAATCAACTCCAAAGCCTCCAAATCAGTGAGGCCTGACCATTTACTCAACCCCTCTGAAGCCCACAAAAGTGTGACCTGTGACAAGACTCTTCCTTATAGTTTACAACTTAAGCATGCTTATCAGGTCAAAGACACTGCTCCACTGACATGTGTTTTTCTGAAGTATGACTTTGGAAAGCAGAAGAGGGACAACTTTAGTGGGACATATGCAAATCAGACATAGGAATAACGTCTCTCAAATATAACACCAATTGGCCACATCCTATTGAAGCAACAGTGTGCTGGGCAAAATAGAATCCTTAAATTCACTGTAAATCTCATAAGATGGCTTTGGAAAAAGTAAGAAATTAAAGCATTAAGATGGGATTGTAAACTGACTTTTAAAAAAAAAGCTATCTTGGGACTTCCCTGGTGGTCCAGTGGCTAAAAGACTCAGCACTGCCAATGCAGAGGGCCCAGGTTCAATCCCTGGTCAGGGAACTAGATCCCACATGCCATAACTAAAAGTTTGCATGCCACAACTAGAAAAGATCCCACATGCCACAACTAAAGATCACACATGCAGGATCAAAGATCCAAGATCCCCTGTACCACAGCGAAGACTCAGGACAGCCAAATAATAATAACATAAATAAATATTTTAAAAATTAATAAAAATATTAATGAGGTGGATGAAATTGGAGCCAATTATACAGAGTGAAGTAAGCCAGAAAGAAGAACATCAATACTGTATATTAACGCATATATATGGAATTTAGAAAAATGGTAACCTGAACCCTGTATAAGAGACTGCAAAAGAGACATAGGCATTTAGAACAGTCTTTGGTACTCTGTGGGAGAGGGTGAAGGTGGAATGATTGGGGAGAATGGAATTGTAGCATGTATATTATCATAAGTGACCAGTCCAGGTTCGACGCATAAATTTTCCTCTGTTCATTTCTTTGCATTTGTGCTTTTTTAATAAAAATGTAAAAAAATTAAAAAAAAAATAAAGTACAGCTGCTTCTAAAAAAAAAATTTAAATTAATAAAAATAAACAAATAAGGTTATCTTTACTCATTTGAAAGGAACCTAAGCAAATAGCTTTCAGACAGTACAAATTACCTCCTATTGAATTTTCCTCAGAACCTTAGAAGTGAGTTTCTTATGATAGTGATATATTTGTGACATATATTTCTTTCCCTTTATTCTCTCTGTTCTCTCCCTGCAATTCCATAATTAGACATTCCTCCCTTTATCACATATTTAAATGTGACCCAGAGGAAAGGCCTACTATGCCTTCTCAGTGACCAAAACTCCATCTCCAGAGCTATACTGGGAACACTGTGGTAGCTGGTATCTGTTTTTCCCCCATCTTTGGCATTCCTCACAATATGTTAGGCACTTAATATCACAGAATCATTGAGGTCCAAGGAACCTGACAGGTCACTGGGCCCCATCCTCTGATCACAAAAATGTGACTCTAAAACTCAAAAGAAAAAGGGAAATTGTCTACAGTGACTCAGCTCCTTAGAGACAAAGCTGGGTCCAGAAGTTTGACATCTGCAGGCACTTGGCAATTCACCTTGAAACTGAGCAGGACCCTGTGGGGTTCCTGGGCATGGAAGCCTTTCTGTGTTCCTCGCTTCTTGCACTTTCCTTTGGTCCAAAGGGTAGGTTTAAATATTCGTTGATCAGGGAAGAGAGAGGATGCAGAGACAAGGGAGAAGCAGCCAAAAAACAATAGTGCTCTTAGGACAGAAGCCTGGTTCCAACTCAAGGTATGTACATAACAGTGTCTTTGAGCTCTTTAGAGAACTAAAACTCCCAACAAATGGAAGATGTTAATTATCTGATGCAGCATTCTTCATTCTAGATTGAGGATCACAGTTTGATAACCTCGAGAACCACAGAAGCTTGTCAGGAGACCACATGAGGCTGGATTAAAGGAGTGCAGGCCCTGCATACATCCTGATACTCACCAGCAACCCCACCCTTGAACCATTGCTATAAAACTCCTCACCAAATCCCCCCAAGATGGGATACACAGCTTTTGAGGACACAAACCCTTGTGTCCCCCTTTGCCTGGCTAAAGCTATGCTTTTCTACTTCACCCAAAACTCTCCTCTGAGATTCAACTCAGCACTGATGCTCAGAGGCTAAGTTTTGGCATCAACCTCCCAAGCCTTTACTGAGCCTTCTGTGGGCTAAGCAAGGAAAGGACTACAAGTGCCTTTTCATATAGAAGTTAGCCAGACTCAAAACCCAAGACTTACAATGAATCTACCTGCCTACCTGTAAACATGGAAGTTAGTTTTTAACCCTTGTGAATTGATCTAATAAACTTAAAAAATGAGATATAAAACTCATATCCTTAGAATGTTGCACCCATAAAGAAGTCCTAGAACTTAAGAGCCCACAGATGTGTTTTTAACTTTACTAATAAAAAAATTTGCATTTATAGACTGTGAAGAGAGAATTCAAGCTCCTTAATTACATACTCAGAATTAAAGTTGTGTTTATTCATTTAGTCAATTTATTATTTAGGTGTGTATACAAAGACTGTAGATATAGAAATCTTGATTAATTCTGATGTTCAGCTCTAACTAGTTACTATTAACATTAGCTAAGTTATTAACTTTCCTAAAGGATCAGTTTATATGTTGTCATGCATGATAGTGAATCTTAGTCAAGTGTGAACCCTTATTCCATTCAATTTTCCATGAATTCTCTCAGATAATTAGTTTTAAGAAATACCACAATGTGGCACCTTATCAATTTCTGGTCCTCTTGGGAGTGTCTGAACCATGGAACGAGGATATGAATCACAGAGCTCAAACGGAAAAGAGTATTAACTTCCAACACTTGACACACAGCCCTTGCTTCATGAGAGCATGGAGGTTCCCTAGATTTCTGAGTCCCCATCCCCTCATGTACTTGTGGTAACTACAATGCCTACTACTTTGGGGTCTGGCTCTGGCCTAGGGTTTCCCCAACATCTCAGAACTCCATGCATGGTTCCATCTGGTCTATTTGCACATTTTCTTTATCTGGCTGATGTGTGTCTTCTCCCAAATGTACTAACTTTATCCCATTTTGGAGATGGGCAAAAAAGTATAATGCTTGAGCTGTGTCATTTCAGGGGCCTTTGCTTCCCTTCATGCATGCAGACATTATGAACCAGGGTCCTTACCTACCCTGGGATATCACATAAATGCTGGCTCATACATGAGAAGTGAGGGAGCAGAGAAGAAATTGGATCGATTACTGGATATCTGTTGTGTCTATGTGCGCGGATGTGTGTCATAGTTGCATCTAAGTGTGTGTGCATGTATGTCATATGATCACTTTTCTAGTCTCTCATTTTCCTTCAGCCCAAAAGTCACTAGCTTATCTCTAGAGAGTTATTCCAGCCTCTGGACTGACTCAGTTCTCTGCCTTCTTTCCCCTTTCTGTCACCTATCCACTTCTACTTTCGACATTCATAAAGGACCAACGCAGAGAAAGACAACGCTTTTGAATGCAGCTCTTCACAGCACATGTTACAAGCTTCTGTGACTCCCATCTGTGCAGCTTCCCAAGAGAGCCCTCATCACAGCTCTGAAGGATGCATGGCAGAAATCCAGAGAGAAAGAAATAGTGAATTTTTAAGAGAGCTATATTTTTGAAAGATTTTAATAGGAGGAGAGTGCCTTGCACAGAAGGTACTCAATGAACACATGGTAAATGGAAGACTAAATGGTAAGCCTACAAATGTGTCTGGGAAAAGCTGAAGCTCTTTCAGGAGGTGGGGCCTTGGATGGAGGTGGCCCGTCTTCGCTGCTCCAGTAAGGGCAGGTATCCACCATGATCTTTCTTAGATCACATCAAGTTGTGTGAACTGCTTCCTGGGCATCTGAAGGTGGACAAATACACCTACCACTCTCAGGGGCAAGTTGTCATTTTTTTAAATTAAGAAATAAGGGGAAAGAATCCAAAAAAGAATATATATGTGTATATACATATATGTGTGTGTATGTTAGTTGCTCAGTTGTATTTGACTCTTTGCAACTCCATGGACTATAGCCTGCCAGGCTCCTCTGTCCATGGACTTCTCCAACCAAGAGAATTTTAGTTTATTCATTTAGCTAGTCAACTTATTATTTAGGTGTGTATACAAAGGCTGTAGACATAGAAATCTTCATTTGGAATGGGATTGCCGAAGAATTGATGCTTTTGAACTGTGGTGTTGGAGAAGACTCTTGAGAGTCCCTTGGACTGCAAGGAGATCCAACCAGTCCATTCTAAAGGAGATCAATCTTGGGTGTTCATTGGAAGAACTGATGCTAAAGCTGAAACTGCAATACTTTGGCCACCTCATGCGACGAGATGACTCACTGGAAAAGACTCTGATGCTGGGAAAGGTTGGGGGCGGGAGGAGAAGGGGACAACCGAGAATGAGATGGCTGGATGGCATCACCGACTCAATGGACACGAGTTTGAGTGAACTCCGGGAGTTGGTGATGGACAGGGAGGCCTGGCGTGCTGTGATTTATGGGGTCACGGAGAGTCGGACACGACTGAGTGACTGAACTGAACTGAACTGAACCATTTCCTTCTCCAGGAGATCTTCTCAACCCAGTGTTGCCTTAGTTTCAGCACAGTGATTCACTGATAATAAGTGTGTGTGTGTGTGTGTGTGTGTGTGTGTGTGTATAACTGAATCACTGTGCTGTATACCTGAAACTAACACAAACTGTAAATCAATTATACTTCAATTAAAATTTAAAAAATAAAAGAATGTGTGTGGCTCACTCTCTGTACTCAACAGAATAGAGCTTTATGTAGTGGCTGTAGGGACACATAAAAAGAACAAAGCCAGGGCCACTGCAATGGCACTTTGTGTTTATTAGTGCAACTGCTATCCTTCATTTTCTTTCACTCAGCCATTCATGGACCATCTTGGAAAGCAGCCCTCCACCAGGTACTGGGAGGGGTCTCACCATACACAGTCAAAACCCTTATACCTTATCCTAATTCCATATTGTTAATGTTCTCATTTGTTACTGGGGTATAATTTTTATTTTATTTTGTTTACTGGGGTATAATTTTTAACTCTCTCAGTTTTTTTTTCCTCTCATGTCACTTCATTCTAATATAAGACCTAAAGAAAAAAGGCTCAGAAAAGGTTAAAGGGCACATAGCCAGGCAGCAGCAGAGCTGGGGCATATTTTGTGACACTAAGAGTTATGCGTCATTCCTACCAGCCTGTCCCCTTTTCCTTACTAAAGGAGTCCTGCAGCAATGTGCTTATCAACAGGGACAGTCGATCCTCTCTGGGCAAAAGGACTTTAAATACCAAATGGGTGACCTGCAAAGCTGTGCTTTCACTAATAACCACTATAAATACTTTTCCAATTTCCCACTGGGGATATGGTAACCACAGAGGGAAAAGAATTAATTATCTTTCTGGTCCTATTCTACTAAGACACATCCTGGTTAATTCCTCACTTAAAACCAGGGTTTTTTTTTTGTTGTTGTTGTTGTTGCTGTGTCTTCCAGATAATCTCCAAATAAATATAAAAGAAATATAGATTTGATCATTAATTAAGTGTTTCAAATATTTAGTGCAGGGTATAGAAAAACCAAGCAACTGACTTTTGGTTGTGTTTGGTTCTGGTTCTGAAACAAATGCCACCTCTTACTAACTTGGGTGATCTGTCTGAGGCAAGTGATTGAACCTTTCTGACCCTCAGTTTCCACATCTCTAAAATGGAAAGCATGGTACCTGCTTCACAGACTGTTGGGAAAACTTACTGGAATATAAGTTCCATCAGAGAAGGCCAGTATCTGGCTTGTTTAACCACAGAATTCATTAAAGAATCAAGCACAATAAATATTTGTTAAAGGATTGATTAAAATATGTAACCTGGATCAGTACAGTATCCCCAATGAGTCATAATCTAATTCTAAGCTAATGTCTTCCATTTCAATGCTTTCTTTCATTTATTCAAAGGATTGGACTCCATGGCATCTGCACAAATAAATGTTTAATGGATACAATTGGCAAGGAGGGAAGAAATTTTATATAAAAAAGTTCTTTGAAAAAAGTTTTACAGAAAAAACTACCAGGAAAGTCTTCCAGAGACATGCACGAGGGTTGTGAGCATGTCTGAGTTGCTTGGATTAACTGTAGGTTACCACCCATTCTTCATGACAGAGAGCACTGCCCACGAGACCCATCAGAGCTGTCAAAAGTGAGGAAAGGAGGGGCATCCCTGATGGTCCAGTGGCTAAGACCCTGCACTTCCAACACAGGGGATGCAGTTTCAATCCCTGGTTGAGGAACTAGGATCCCACATGCTGTGTGGTGAAGCCAAAAAATTTAAAAAGCAAACAAACAAAAAGAATGAAAGAAAATGACTCTGCCCAGGAAGAGCCAAGCCTAAGCGTCCTGGTGGTGATCCTCCTCTTATTGTCCTGAGTGAAAATTACCTCCAAGCTCTTGAGAAATCTGTATGCAGGTCAAGAAGCAACAGTTAGAACTGAACATGGGACAACAGATGAGTTCCAAATTGGGAAAGGAGTATGTCAAGGCTGTATATTGCCACCCTTTATTTAACTTGTATTCAGAGTACATCATAAGAAATGCTGGGCTGGATGAAGCACAAGTTGAAATCAAGCTTGCCAGGAGAAATATCAATAACCTCAGATATGCAGATGACACCACCCTTATGGCAGAAAGTGAAAAAGAACTAAACAGCCTCTTGATGAAAGTGAAAGAGGAAAGTAAAAAAGTTGGCTTAAAACTCAACATTCAGAAAACTAAGATCATGGCATCTTGTCCCATTACTTCATGGCAAATAGATGGGGAAACAATGGAAACAGTGACAGACTTTATTTTCGGGGGGCTCTAAAATCAATACTGGAGAAGGAAATGGCAACCCACTCCAGTGTTCTTGCCTGGAGAATCCCAGGGACGGCGGAGCCTGGTCGGCTGCCATCTATGGAGTCGCACAGGGTCGGACACTACTGAAGCGACTTGGCAGCTTGGCAAAATCAATACAGATGGTGTTTGCAGCCATGAAATTAAAAGACATTTGCTCCTCGGAAGGAAAGTTATGACCAACCTAGACAGCATATTAAAAAGCAGAAACATTACTTTGCAACAAAGGTCCATCTAGTCAAAGCTACGGTTTTTCCAGTAGTCATGTATGGATGTGAGAGCTGGACTATAAAGAAAGCTGAGTGCCAAAGAATTGATGCTTTTGAACTGTGGTGTTGGAGAAGACTCTTGAGAGTCCCTTGTACCGCAAGGAGATCCACGTAGTCCACCTTAAAGGAAATGAGTCCTGAATATTCATTGGAAGGACTGATGCTAAAGCTGAACCTCCAATACTTTGGCCACCTGATGCAAAGAACTGACTCACTAGAAAAGACCCTGATGTTGGGAAAGATTGAAGGCAGGAGGAGGAGGGGATGACAGAGGATAAGATAGTGGGATGGTATCATCTACTCAATGGACACGAATTTGAGTAAACTCCGGGAGTCAGTGGTGGACAGGGAAGCCTGGCGTGCTGCATTCCATGGGGTCACAAAGAGTTGGACATGACTGAGCAACTGAACTGAACTGAGAGTCACAGGCTGTTAGCCCCTTCAGGGCTCCTGGGGAAAGAGCTTTGACCCCAAATACCATGTATGATCTGTTTTCCATCATAGGAAAAGTTTTTTTAAAAAAAGTCTGATTTTGGGTGTTTAGCTCCATGGGAAATTACCACCACAAATTGAATTTTGGAAATTCAATTCAATTTAAAATGCATTAAAGTCTATTTAAAGAAACCTTCTGGGGAGTCCTTTGTTATATGAGGAATCTCTGTGGAAAGAGGAAAAAAAGCACACACACCCCTCATGCATCTTTTGTGTAAATCTAGAGTCATATAAAGAGAATTTTCTTAAACCAAGGTGTGAGCACAGCCTCACCTGCAAAGTGGTGAAGTTCCTGGAATTTCACAGCAGCTTGTTCCATCCTTCCACCTGCTCAGAATCCTGGTAGGATCTCTCATCACAAAACCGAGGAAGGTTTCTAAACATGAAGGAAGCTATACTGATATCAGATGTAAAGGCCTTCAAACCAACAGGAAAACTGCTTTGAGAAGAACCACTGTCAAATGGCTACTGAAGATACAGCTGAAAACCCTCCAGAAGATAGTATCATGTAAGTAGACCACCCCCATCACCATGGGAAAGGGAAGCCAGAAAGGCCCCAGTCAAACCCAGAGAGGCAAGCTCCTCTGAACTCTAAAATGCATTCAAGATACACATGGACAGTGCAGGCATTACAAACAGCATGAGCTTTTTGGTAAGGCTGACCTTGGAGTTTATTAGTCGAGTGATCTTGGAACACTCAACTCATTTAATTTCTGAGCCTCAGTTTCTTCATCTGTACAATGGGGATATTACAGTCCCTCCCTGTAGAATTGTTATGAAAATTAAATGAATTGAACATAAATAAAATATTTAAGTTCAGCACTCAGGATACTGCAAGTGCTCTGTAATGTTAGATGCTATTATTATCAATGCCACTTATTTAGATGGGAATTTAAAATCATAAAGAATATTTTAAGGTCATCTGATTTGTCCATAACACCATCATCATCATTTCACACAATGCTATCTCAGAATTCACATCCTATATGTTGGAGCTACTCCGTCCTGAACCAATAGCTGGATCTTGTCCTCTTTTCCTCCAACAGAACACACTAGTTTTGTGCTTCATTCTCTCAAAATCCTTTCTCAGCCTAATGGCAATTGGACAAGCTGATTCCCTTTCAGGTGACATAATATGAGTCACTTGAGCACTTACAAATGAATTTTAATTCTAAAATTACAGTGCCACTCAGCACTCACATTTAAGGTAGCAAAGTACCCAAGCAAAGGATTAGGCCCTAATTAGAAGCAGGTTGTAAATATTATATGAGGACCCTGGTATTTCTGCTCGGTTTAAGTTACACTGACTTCCAATCATGCGCTTTATCTCTTGGCAGGCATACATAGGTGCCCAATAAATGTTACCTTTGGTGATAATAAAACAAAAAGCCTAACTTTCAAAAGTGAAATATCCAAAAGACCATTGTCTACATTCTTGGCAGTGGCCAGGGAGCCTGTTTTCCCAAGTCAGCAGCCTCTGAGGAGGCTGGCCAGGGGCCAATTCCCAGGGCTGGTGCATTCCTGGGGCCTGGCAAGAGGCCACCGGGCCCCTGTTTCCTTTCTTGTTCTCTTTATGTAGTGGAAAATCTTTCCCACTCCGACCCCTCCAAGTCTTCCCCGACCACCCCGCCCCACTGCAGTAAAGAAGGAGTCACATGGGAAATGGTCCCCAGCCCTTTCCCCGAATCTCCTCTCCCACTGCTCTGAGCTGGCACAGCTCAGAGCAAGCGAAGGCACCAGGCAGACAAAGGAGAGCTCTAGTGCCCAGTCCTCCTGCGTGATTTTATCGGGGGTGCAAGGCCTGGGGCCTAAGACCCAGTGGGCCCCTGTGCACAGGGGGCCATTGTACAGTTGCTTGGAAAACTATGGGCACTTCGGGAAGCCTTTCGAATACAATTGCCTGTTATAAATAGTCATTGGCTGGGCTTCAAGGGTGACAGCAGTAGGCCAAAAGTTCCAGAAAAAATATAACGCTCCATATAAGAAGGTCTGGAGTACAGCTCATTAATAGGCGAAGACCAACTGAGCCACTGGACAAAGAAGAAAGGAATCCAAGATTTGGCCAGGCACAACCTGGAGTTAACACCTGGGTGAGCATTTCTAGCTAATATTAATAACATCATAGAGATGCCATTCAGCTTTTAAACATCATATGGGAATATATGCAAACCACACATTAAGAAAACATCTTTTCTGAATGCCCCCTTCCATCTGCAGACAAAGAAAACTGCCATCTGGAGGCCCCACGGCGGCCAGCTCCACAGATTTTCAGCACAGAGGAGCCCACTCACCAAGCACCGGGCTGTGTGCTCTGCTTGAATCCTTTCTGTTCATTCTCTCAACATCCCTTCGAGGAAGAGATTAGCACCTCTTCCTATACATGAGAGCACGGAGTCTCTGAGGAGGTAAAGAGCATGGCCAAGCTCACACAGGTAGGCAGAACTGAGCAGGCTGAGATTCAAATCCAGTTCAGGCTGTTTCTCCAGTCAGCCCACGCTCTTTCCACTACATGACATGACATTGGTTTCTGTTGTAGCCTTTGAAAGGAATATTCTGTCCACAGGAGGTTCTGAGTGCGTATTTCTTCCTAAAGCTGCCACTGCTATGTATATTTTTGATCCACTGAAGTTTAGCAGGTAGAAGTTGCAGCTGGGCCATGACAGCAAGATGTTTCATTTACAAAGCATCCTACAGCCTCCAGAACAACATCTTGTTTTGTTCAATGCCAATGGTGACTTTATTATGCACATAAATTATGTGGAGTCACAGACTGTCTGTCTTCATCACTAATTTTTTTAAACTGAAGTACAGTTGATTTAAACATTATGTTAGTTTCAAGTATACAGCAGACTGATCCAGTTTTATACATATACATATATAATTACAATAATGTAAATATATATTGTTTTACAACTTCTTTTCCATTATAGGTTATTATAAGATACTGAGTATAGTTTCCTGTTCTATACAATAGGTCCTTGCTGTTTATCTCTTTTATATATAGAAGATAGATGTGTGTATATGTTAATCCCAAACTCCTAACTTATTCCTCCCTCCACCTCATTCCCCTTTGGCTAGGCTGTTTTCTAAGTCTGTGAGTCAATTTCTGTTTTGTAAATAAGTTCATTAGTATCACTTTTTCAATTCCACTTACAAGTGAGATCACACGATACCCATCTTTCCCTGTATGACTTCACTTAGTATCATAACTTCTTGTTCTTTATTTAATTTTGCCTTCATGGCATCCCCACTGCTGAGGACACAGAGATTCAGAGAGTTTCAAAGACCTGCTGAAGCCCACACACCTACTAAAGGGTGCACTTCAAGTTTAAATCTACAGACTTCGAGTTCTAATACAGTGATTAATCCACTAGATCACACTCTTTGAACCCCAGCCACTGCACAAATATACATAGCCCTGCACTGGGCATTTTTATGAGGACCCTGGAAGAGAAGACCATGCCTCTGGTCACATGGAACTTATCTTCTGAAGATGTGACATCATATTGCTTAAGTCAAATTAAGTTGGCGAATCTAACAGGCAAGAACCCATTTCTAGTATATAAATAATAAACTAGTCTGACTTAGGATAGTATTATCTTCTCATCCCAGAAACGTCTGAAGAGAGGGACTGAGGTAGGGCACATATTTATATGGGATACATGCGCTGAATACACCCTGTAGAGGGATTGAGGTAGGGCACATATTTATATGGGATACATGCGCTGAATACATCCTGTGTGTCCTTACACACCCGCTCTCTATCCTTCTCTGCACTGCCCCAGTCCCCAGATGCTCTGAGGGCCCCTATCTCTCTGGCTTTCAATTGGGTTTGACAAATGGGAGGTGCCAGCAGGAGCCTGGAGAGTGAGAGGGGACCACAGTGAGAGTTTTCACGTCCTGATCACCTCCCTGCTGGTTGTCTGCATCCTTCCATCTAAGACGACATCTCCTACCAAGTGGCTCCCTGCCTACAGCCACATGGTTTTCAAGTTACCTCCTCCCCTTGCCCAGTCCTTTCAGGCCTAATGTCATAATGGTGGCACACTCTTTCCAACCTTGGCTGCCGCACTATGGTCATATAAGTTTCCCTGAATTCCATTACCTCTTGGTAATGAGGTTCTTTACTAAACCCTCCTCTGGGTCAGTGTGCCATCTGTTTCCTTTGAGAACCTCAATGGATGCAATAAATAAGGAAATAAGATTGTTGATGAACCATCCTTTGTAGGCAATATTACGGACCTTTATTTAGGTCCTCCTGCTTATTTAATTTATATGCAGAGTACATCATGAGGAACACTGGGCTGGAAGAAGCACAAGCTGGAATCAAGATTGCCGGGAGAAATATCAATAACCTCAGATATGCAGATGACACCACCTTTATGGCAGAAAGCGAAGAGGAACTCAAAAACCTCTTGATGAAAGTGAAAGAGGAGAGTGAAAAGGTCGGCTTGAAGCTCAACATTCAGAAAACGAAGATCATGGCATCTGGTCCCATCACTTCATGGGAAATAGATGGGGATCAGTGGAAACTGTGTCAGACTTTCTTTTTTGGGCTCCAAAATCACTGCAGATGCTGACTGCAGCCATGAAATCAAAAGACACTTACTCCTTGGAAGAAAATTTATGACCAACCTAGATAGCATATTAAAAGCAGAGACATTACTTTGCCAACAAAGGTCCGTCTAGTCAAAGCTACGGTTTTTCCAGTGGTCATGTATGGATGTGAGAGTTGGACTGTGAAGAAAGCTGATCACCGAAGAATTGATGCTTTGAACTGTGGTGTTGGAGAAGTCTCTTGAGAGTCCCTTGGACTGCAAGGAGATCCAACCAGTCCATTCTAAAGGAGATCAGTCCTGGGTGTTCATTGGAAGGACTGATGCTAAAGCTGAAACTCCAATACTTTGGCCACCTCATGCAAAGAGTTGACTCACTGGAAAAGACTCTGATGCTGGGAGGGATTGGGGGTGGGAGGAGACGGGAACGACAGAGAATGAGATGGCTGGATGGCATCACCGACTTGATGGACATGAGTTTGAGTGAACTCCGGGAGTTGGTGATGGACAGGGAGGCCTGGGGTGCTGTGATTCATGGGGTCGCAAAGAGTCGGACACGACTGAGCGACTGAACTGAACTGAACTGAAGAGGATGGCAAATGCTAACCATGTGACACTTGACTCTCTCGTAGCCTCACTTCCTCCTTACTGCACATCATGAAACAGGAATGAAGTCAAGTATTCTGCAGAGCTCCAAACTTGGCCCAGGAGATCACCAAATTTCTCCCCCTACCACCATCTACCTAGGATTCCAACCAGGGAGGAAGGAATGACAGACAGTACCAGTTACGTCCTGGTCATAGCTCATGGGTGCCTTTAAGAATGTCAGCTCAGGTTGTCCACACTGACACCAACTCCTGCCAGCCTTCAAGGCCTCGCCGTTCTAGGGGTAGCAGGCCTCTGACCACAGCTCCACCTCACAAAAAGGCTAACAGCCCCTGAGCCTGCGTCTCTGCTGGCCCTGACAGATGGATCCCAGAATTCACTAGACCAAATGATTTTATTTCCCTCAACACATGCATGAGAGCAGTCAATGGATTAATTGTATTAGGAAACCTACCAAGCTGAAGACAACTGCTTCAAACCAAGAACTGAAAAGGTGCTGAAAGACAGAAGGCAAGCAAACCTCAGAGGCATCTTTGGA